>NC_089322.1:8914823-9029823 GCF_036669915.1 Pocillopora verrucosa | reverse complement strand
TTTGCTTTGGCATTTTCCCTAAAAAAAAAAAAAAAAAAATTCACAACGTTCATTAAAAAATCAAATCAAATGAAATAAATAAAAAATGAAAGTCCTCTAAAGAACACAGTAGTGCTATACTGTTTGATGCGCTGGCACCTTAATGGAAAGGAAAGTTTCCACTGGATCTCTGCCCATAACCTTCCCCACCTCTTTTAAAGCCTTTTTTCACGTTAAATGAACCTTATCACCGCATGTGCATAGAAAAGCTGTAACAACGAGTATCGAGCTCTTTTGGTCCGCACACCTCCCTTCCCTTCCCCCTTCAATTAAAGATTTAAAATGCACATTCGTTAAACTTACGAGCAAAGAGCGGGATCTGATTTGTCCTTGGAAAATTTTTGGTGAAAGGATCGAAGGCAAGTGTCTGCATCACTGCTAAATGATGCTGAACAAATTGATCCGCCAGTTGGCGGCATGGTGGGAATTTCCATAGAACCATCCAGACACTGCTGTTTTTCCGTGAAGGCCATGTCAACGATACCTCTGACCTGACTTTCTTGCAGTGAATCTCCCATGCAGACCATCATCACGTCGACAACACAATTCTTCAGTTTGCTAAGCTCCGCACTGTAATACCAAGAAGATAAAAACTATTATGGTCAAACAGTCGAATCAAATTGCGATCTTTTGACGTATTTTATGTGGGGCAGTACACTGACCTTTATTAGAAAAAAAGAAAAGAAAAACAGCTGAAGATAAAAGAAAAACTAACAAAAGGCAATAACCAACTAAAAGAAATCAGGATGGGGAAGGAATGGGCAATTATAAACTACAGAAACGAATGCGACCTGGCTATGAAGTTTTGTGAATGATTATGAATGACAGCAGCAACAAATATGAGGAAAATGCTAATCGTTGCCCAACAGATTTGTAGCAAACAGTATTTAGCATACGTATGTCCTTAAGAACGTTCGCTCTTCAAATGTACTTACCCACAATTTGCCTTTGGGTCTTTTTGTAAAATTTTAATAAAAGCAGTGCTGCATTTACGAGCGCTGCAGTAGTACTCCATGAAAGTACAAGAGCCCACGTCAGGAAGGGCAGCATCGTTTCCAACGAGAAAAACTATATAAAAGCGAAAATAAAAATCAAATTAAAGTTATTTGATTGAATTCATCAATCTACTAAATAATATATATTATAATAATGTAATATATATAAATAATATATTCATCAATATATAATATTTATCAATCTCTAAATAATTTTTTTCGTGCGACCGCTCAAATATGCAAATTTTCACAGTGAATATTACCCGAGTTGTGTGATCTCATGTAACGAATGTATTAGACCTACGGTATTTCTGTGAACATAAGCCTTTGTTTCATCATCTAAACTTATTCCCCTGTCGTTATTGAAGCTAAAGGGAGTCGCGCGAAAAAAATTATTTCTCGAAAACTAAAATATATTTTTACAAAAAAAACTACACCACAATCATTAGAACATATTGGGTTACAAAATACAAAAGTAGGAGGGGAAACAAATTTGCCGCTGTTTGTTTGATTCAAGCTGACATTAGCTCTTAATTCGCTCCAATGCGACTCGGCTCATAATCTAGCCAGCTTGTAGTTTTCATGTGCCCTAATAAGACAGCTGCGTTGCAGACTAAACATAATCTGACAAGCGTTCTCATGTATATGTAATTCTATCTCGTATGAATTCTGATCGTTTCCTGTGTGGATCAAGTCTTCATAGATCACGCGAAATTTTGGGATTTTGTTGTTTTGGTATGAGTTGTGCTGTTTCGAAGTAAGCACTGCATACACGATGATCTTTGTTGAACAAAAATTCCTCCTTCACTTGAAATAATATGAAGCCACAACTTTCGTAGAATCGTATTTCCTGGGAAGCTATTGAAGGGAAACAGGTCTTTATGTTTCTTTGAATTGTTTTTTGCCTTCATCAAGCAAATAGCTATCGCTGTATAAAGAAGATACTTTATGCTTTCCGGAGGTACCTTTACTTCAGTTAATTTTACCAACAGTTCATAGATCCAAGACAGTGCCATTAAAACACTGTTTTTGAAGCTAATTAATTGCATGCTGGATTAAATAAAGGTGAATGAGGTAAAACGTGAGAAATGATTGTCCAGACATGCGACTTTAAGACTCGTTTCTTAGAAATCACCAAACGAAAAGAAAGGGAAAATCATGTATTATTCTGATTTGCGATCCCTCGAGTGCTTTAAGAAAGGTCTGAAGAAATAAGTTAACAAGAAAGTGAAATCTCGAATTAGCGGTGGATCAACGAAAGTAACTTGCCAACAAAGTGAAATTTCGAAATACACAACTGAGCGACTCAGAGTTAAGTAGACATGCAATCTTGACGCTCAAGGATGACACATACACATTCTGCCTATTTTAAGGGAAGTTATCAAAGGAAAACCGCTTTATATTTTCTTAGAACTGTTTTTGCAGTCATCAAACAAAGAGCTATGGCGTACTTCGCGGAAAGACATGACGGAGAAGAATGATTCCGATTTTCAAAATCTCGAAGGGTCTGGGAAAGTTTATCAACAACAAAGAAAAATGTTGAAATTCTGGTGGATCGACAACAGCAACTTTGCCAATATTGTGAGTGAAATAGGCAACGAGCGAGTCAGGTAAATATACAACCTTCACGCTTCAGGGCGATGGACATTAAACATAATGTGCTCAAGAATACTAAAAACTCGAAAGAAAAACTAGAAACGAAGCCATCCAAACTAATGAAATCATCGGAAAGACTGTATAGAAGTCAACATCATTACTAAAACGGATGAAACAAACATCACAATGAAAATTCGAATGCAAACTATGGGTCTTTGCGCAGTGATAGCCTCGCAGTGTTTGAATTATATGCTAGACCTGCGAAGGCTTTGCAGCTAAAAACGCAACATGACAATGATGCTTTTGAAAGTTGTTTCGAAAGGTATTTTAACTTACCAAAGACAAATAAAATGTTGAAGACCATCTTAATCCTGTTTCTTGAAGAATTGATCTGCGCTCAGACTTCTGTCTATTATCAGTCCCACCCTGTTTACGCGTCGGGTTGAGTCAAATGTTTGAGTTGCTAATAAACGGATCCTTGTGTTGTGCGCAAAGGTTTCTGGGATCGCGGGGTTGCAAACACTGCTAGTTGCAGGTAGGAAATATATGGTGAAGGGTTGTTTTGATGTCCGACGAAACGATTTTGTCGAGAGGTTGATAACTTTTCGCCGCAGTTTTATCAGAGATAATTTTTGGCGATGATGAAACGAGTGAAGAGTAAGGTTTTGTCTGATTAACGGTGGAATATATTACAAAATATGCCGACTAACTTCTTTCCTTGTGTGAGGTTTATTGTGAGATCGTCATTGCATTTAGACCTCAAATATAAATTATCTAATATAGATATGTATATATATATATATATATATATATATATATATATATATGTTTGCATGCGTGAACCACATCAGAATAACTGATGATTTATTCCTTGAAAAACGAAAGAAAACAGCAACACAAAGTAATCGAAAACAATTGACTGTATCACGCCTTTGACAAATGTCAATGCCGTTTTAAACTTTCTAGGTCTAGAAACCCTTCGGTAAATCAAACCAAACAAGGTGATTAGGCCTTCTAAATTAAAAACAACAACAACAACAACGACAAAAACAAAAGGAGAAGCGAACATCAGCAACAGCGGTACGCCGAGCTTAATTCCAGCGGCTGCGCTATAATACTTGAGTCCATCGACGCTCTTATGACCAACATGACTTTGATCTTTTCTTTTTTGGAAACTAACCATGAAATCGGCTATAAAATATACCCATAAACTTCTCTCCTTGCGTAAGCTAATTTTTTATTGTGAAATCGTTATCAATTAATGGTCTCGAAATATTACGAGAAAATATTACAAAATATTCACGAAGAATTTCAATAGGCCTCAAATAAGCTGACTACAACCGCAGTAAACCTTAAAAATAAGTTTCCCTCTCGCATTTAGAAGGATCCGTAATCGCGCAGAAAAAAATGAGGAAAAAATATAAAAATATTAGAGGAGAAGCGGTGCAACAGAGGGCATACTTGTTTCTCGGAAAACTCATTTCAAGAGAGCTAGCTGGAGAGGTGTTTTCAGGTTCAAAAAAAAAAACAAACAAACAAAAAAACCAAGTAAAGAGTCAAGTGATGTTTTTTTTTTTGGATCAATAAGTCAGAATCATCACATTACTAATTACAAATATAAATAATATACTTATCTGCAACGGTTTTTGCTTGGTAGCCAGGAAATCGCTTTCCACTATATTAGACGTTAAATAAGTTGTTTAAGATTAGCAAATTGTAACACATAAATTCAGTCGTGACATAAATCAACGGATTAAAGATCAAGACATTAAATTACTAAGGTTTGGCAAACGGAAAAAAAGACGTCTTTGATTGGCTTTGGCGAAGGAAATTAGACATACATTGAATGCATGAGGCACTTTAGTATCATTTGATAGCAAGAGGAACAACTAAGGTGGAAGTCCCACTGAATAAGTCCAGTTCTCCCTTGAATCTGTTCCCTTGGAGGCCATACAAACTGTTCGCCATGTGAAAATACTCTAAACAGTACTATTTTTGACAGTTTAAGTTTTTCATATGCAGATCTGAAGGGAAGGAAGGAATCCCAATTTTAGTGGAGTACAAAGCTACCTAAAGTTTCACCATGATATTATAAAATTGGCATGTGATTTTTCCTATCAGGCAGATAACACAGACCTCGGCATCAATAATTAATGGATATCATACTCAAACCTGTCCAATATTAGCTTTAACATAACTGTATTTTGTATAAGTGTTCATTGTACTTTTTCACATCTTCGGCCTTGGTATGAGGAAAAATTTGTCTTAAAATATTGAAAATATTCTATTTTTGCATCACCCTGTCTACATAGATGAGCTGTAGAGCATATTACCTGGTTCCATCTTCTCTGTCTGGATCCAATTGCATCCAACTGATCCTTAAGATTATATCTCACGAATGGGGAATATTTAAGAACCTTTCTTTGACACCAGGAAATCTTGAAACTCAGACGGCTTTCTCAGAAATAACTGAGTTCCCTGGCTCAACTAAATCTTAACTCTCAGATGACTCAACAACATGAGTGTCACTAGCATAGCCTCAAGTGTAAATCAAGCACAAAAGTCTTTGCGCCTTGTGGAGAAATCCTTTAAGCTCTTTAGTGTTATTGTGAGATTCATAGGACAAAGAATGATTTAAAAACTGCAGTTCAGTTTAATATCAATGTGGTAAAAAGTTATTCAGTCTGGCCCTGTTTCTGTGCACTTTTTCTTTGATACCCAAATTGATAGCAGTGTAAATTAAGCGTATATGAAATTGATTCAAGAGAAAAATATCGTGATACACTGATTTTACACCAGTTACTGAGCTAGACCGCTTGAAATAGATTCATCAATCGGGAAAAGTCAGAGGACAAAAGTTCGCTATATCTCTCGTTTCGGAAAGTTCTCTCATGAAAGGTTGGAGTTTTCTTCAACCCAGTAATTCAGCGTCGAACAAATGCTAACATACCTATTAAGAGCGGAGAACTGTGCTTTACTTCGCTCCAAGTAAATATAACTCTGAATGTTGTGATCTGAAGGCTTTAATTTATCAAATCCAAATCTCAATCCGCATTGTTGCTACTAGAATATGCATTTCTATTTATTGTCAAATAACTGCGAAACGATTTTGTATTGTTTTTCTTTCTATTCAACTACTATTGTGATGTTCTGTTTCAACCATTCCATTTAGTTCGCGTTTCTGCGTGAGGATATGTAAGAATTAAGTGACTCTGGTAGTGATTTATTTCTCGCCAGTATGCTTGTTATTTTATTTAGATAATTCTCATTGCTAATTGATTTCAACTAAGTAAGTCGTTCCGTTAATTGTTGCTAGCGTCGTTTTGCTTTTGAGTTTTACTGCTGGACCTTGTTATGCCACAAGTTCGTTTCTATTTCATGAACTGCTTTGTCGTTATTCTTATTTTTGTTATATTTGAACTTTGATACTTAACTTTCAAATTACCTTTTTTCAGTCTAATCACATCTACACATCTTTACATCTAAATATTCGTCTATGTGGCAAATAGATCAAATGTGCAATCATTTGTGGCATTAAACGTGTAGTATTTATCTACACGCAACAACATATGATCACGCTTTAGGATTCTCAGAAAATACTCTATGCTTTCCAGAGGTACCTTTACTTTAGTTAATTTTACCAACAGTTCTTAGATCCAAGACAGTGACATTAAAACACTCTTCTTCGAAGCTAATAAATTGCATGCTGGATTAAATAAGGACCCAAGACCGTGCCATCACGCTTAAATATCACGCTTCAAGATTCTCAGAAAAAATACACTATGCTTTCCAGAGGTACCTTTAGTTCAGTTAATTTTACTAACAGTTCTTAGATCTAAGACAGTGACATTAAAACACTCTTCTTCGAAGCTAATAAATTGTAAGCTGGATTAAATAAAAGTGAGTGAGGTAAAACATGAGAAATGGTTTTCCAGACATGCGATTGTGTTCACTCGTTTCTTAGAAATCACTTACCGAAAAGAAGGGGATAAATGTTATTCTAATTCGCGGTCTCTTGAGTGTTTTGAGAAAAATCTGATGACATATGCTACCAAGAAAGTGAAATTTTAAAATGCCGGTGGATCAACAAATGCGACTCAGCGAACTTTATGGTCGAAATACGCAACTGAACGACTGAGTTAAGTAAACTTGCAACCTCGACGCTCAAGGATGACGAACATTATACACATTCTGCTTATTTACAGGGAGGCTATCAAAAAAAACTGTTTATATCTTTCTTAGAATTGTTTTTGCAGTCATCAAGTAAAGAGCTACGCGAACTTCGCGGAAAGACATGACGCTTCAGGGATTCGTGGAAAAAAATACTCCATGCCTTTAAAAGTTACCTTTACTTCGGTTAATTTCACCTACAACGGTAAATCTAAGACAATGGTATCAAAACACTCTTTGTGAAGATAATAAGCTGCATGCTGAATTAAAATAATCGGCTGAATTAAAGTAAAAACGTCAAACGCGAGTGTCCAGACATGCGACTTTATGACTCGTTTCCTAGAAATCACTCAACGAAAAGGGGAAATTATTACTCCGATTTGCGATCTCTCGAGCGCTTTAGGAAAGTTCTGAGGAAATATGTTAATCTGAAAAATAGTTTGTGAACGAAATACGCAACTGAGCGAGTTTGGTAAACATGCAACCTTGATGCACCGTGGTGACGAATATTGTACATAATCTGCTAAAGAAAACTAGACACTCGATGGAAAAACTAGAAGCAAAGACATGGAAAACATCGAAATCATCGTAAAGACTAGAGAGAGGTCGTTTCGTTAGTTTTTGGTAGCGCCGTGTTGCTTTTTAGTTTTACTGCAGGACCTTGGTACGCTACAAGTTCGTTTCTATTTCATTTAGCGTTGTCGTTACTCTTGTTGTTGTTATATATGAACTTAGATATTTATTTTTCAAATTACCTACTTTCAGTCGAATCACATCTACAAATCTATACATCTAAATATTCGTCTATCTGGCAAATAGATGATGTGTATTCATCTTGTGGCGTTAAACGTGTATATTTATCTAAATGCAACATCATTAGATCACGAAATTCAAGTTTTGCAAGTTATTTTCTGAGTGTGATTATTTGGTCTGCGTGACAGGGTTCATTGACGATACCGTCTCGATTTTCCTCCGCACGCATTGGCTCGGTTTTCCTTAATCTCTTCGACGCGTAAAAGGGACGCAGTCTGGCCGGATTCCGGCTCTTTTAGGCTCCAGATAAAGAGTTAAATTTCCCACCGCCACTTTTCGGTCTATCGACAGAAATTAAAGAGGTTTGGTTTCTGTTTCGTATGTACTAAATAATTATTTACCTCAGTGTTGGTGAAAGTAGTGGATATTTACCTTCACTAAGGCGAAAAATTGTTAAACACTCACCTGTCTGTGCAGAGCAAGTAGTTCATTGACCATACTGTCTTGATTTTCCTCCACGTATATTGGCTCGGTTTTTTTCAATCTCTTGGACGCGAAAAAGGGATCCTCTAAGTGTTATTGCCACCTTAGAGTAAGGTTTTTATAGAGAAGCCTCAGTTGGTTCGTTGTTTAGTGTGATTTAATCCCTTTCGAAGTGAGCACTGAATACACGATGATCTTTTGTTGAACGAAAATTCCTCCCTCACTTGAAATAATATCAAGCCACAACTTTCGTAGAATCGTATTTCCTGGGAAGCTATTGTAAGGAAACTGCTCTTTATGTTTCTTTTAATTGTTTTTCAAGTCATCATGCAAAGTTCTATTGCGCACTTCGCGGAAAGAGATGACACTTTATAATTCTTAGAAAAAAATACTCTACGCTTTCCAGAGGTACCTTTATTTCATGTAATTTTACCACCAGTTCATAGATCCAAGAGAGTGCCATTAAAACACTATTTTTCGTAGGTAATAAATTGCATGCTGGATTAAATAAAGATGAGTGAGGTAAAACTAAGTCTGTCAAGTTAAGGCCATTTAAGTTTGTCCCAAACCTGCACCCAAGCCTTCGCGATGATCAGCAACACAAGCTGAGAGAAGCATTCGTTTCATATACTTTGATTATTGCAAGAATTAATGTTAACGCATGAAGCACATTCCAGCATTGCTTTAATTGCACTAAATCCATCTAGTCTAGCAAGTGTATTCTCTTATCGATGACGCGTGAGCTTGAAGAAAGGGATGCAGTGATATTTAGCTCTCGAGAATGAAAACTGTGAAAACTCAGAAACGCCTGAAACATTGAGAACCATTTATTTATATTTGAGACCTGATTCTTTTTTCAACCATCTAAAATATTTTTTCAATTATATAATAAATCCCTGTATTATTTCAAATAAAATACAAATAATTTATTAGGTATTTTCTTTGAAAAGAAGTTTGTCGGAATCGATAGTAATTTAAGAGACTTGACATGATAAACACGACAAGTGTGTGTATCGGTATTTCAACACGCTATTTTCGCACGCGGAGACACTTTCTAACCCCAAACCTTAAAATCTCATTGTTAATCTAATTAACATTGTGGAAAAGACTGTAAATAGAACTTACGTAATAATCAGTCAGAGAACGGATCGAAAACGGAGGACGGAGGACGGAGGGCGGAGAGCGGAGAGCGGAGAACGAAGAACGGAGAATGAAGAACGGAGAACGGAGAACGGAGAACGGGAAAGGGAGAAAGGAAAGCGGAGAGCGGAGAGCGGAGAGAGCAGAACAGAAAATAAAGAATGGAGAACAGGAAACGGGAATCGCAAGCGAGAAAAGGAGAAAGAGAAATGGGACACGGGAAACAGGAAACGGAGAGAAAATAACCGGAGTCTGAGACGGAAAGTCCATCGTTAATCTGCCTAACAATTCAAAATGGAGGATGACATCACGGAAAGAGGGCATGAACTCTAGATCCGAGCAAGCGCTCTCTACGAACTCGGTCGTGGCATGGACCCCTTCCCTTCATCACGTTGAGTGTTTCAGTTTGCTTTTATAACTCACACTGTGAGTCCTTAGTTGGATAACTCAAAACAAACGATTCAATAATTAACAGTATGCATTCAGCAATTATTTCAAAAAAGCGTTTTACCGCTTAACTCGCTCTGCCGTCCGTCTCCGGACAACAGTTGTATTACTTTTAAGTCGAATCATTGTTGGGTTGTGATGCTCTAAATTTCAACTTTCCCATTCAGTTGGAATAGCTTTCACGTTTGACGGTTAAATATAAGGCCTTACTGTGGGTGTCAGTTGTTGGATTTGTCCAAAGAGAAGAGAAGGTAGAACAGCCATAGTCACAGGTCAGTAGATGAAGGAAAGAAAAGCAAAATGAAAAAAATTGAGATCGGATCTGTCCTCTGTCGCAGAAAACACGAAACAGTTGTACGAAAGAAGTTTACTCGTACACAGAAATATAATCCTCTCTGAAGAGATCTTTAATCAAATTGAACAAGCCTTTAACAAAAGTTTCCAAATTTAACTCTAGTTATCCCAAAACACACTCTTTGATACTTGTTTCGCAAGAAGCCCTTCGATAAATGATGATTTATTCTTTGAAAAAAATGAAAGATAGTAAAACATGAAAGCAAATATTTTACTGAAACCAGGAGCCCATTACTTCTGAAAGTTTACTTTTACAACTGTTGCTAATTCAGATTTTAAAGTGAACTGCACTACTGTGATCATGTTAAAAATGCTACTTCATTGTTGTCGTTTTTTTTTGTTTTTTTGTTTTTGTGTTTTCGCATTTTGTTCAAGCTAAACCCAGAAGACTAGAAACTCTTCTGTAGATCAAGATGAACAAGATACTTAGGCCTTTTAAGCTTTAAAGAGGAACAAAAACAGAAAGATAGCAACTATCAGTGTCTGGAATACGTTGGGCTTGGTTCCAGCGGCTGCATTATCATCATCCAGCACGCCATAGCACTGATCATTTTTGGTCGCCCCAGGGTCCCGATTGTCCGCGCAGAAAGGATTGTAGACACCATAAGACGTGAAGTCCAACATTTTTTTGGTTTCGGCTGGGTAGTTGCAGTCAGAATCGATCAGGTCCCTTAAACACTTCTTTGATTCAGCATATCCTCTGATAAATAAATTATTGACAAAGCTAAGATTACTTAAAAAAGTAAACGCCCTCTCAATAGTAAAGTGGTGGCACACTGTTAAGCGCGCTGGCTTCTTTAAAGAGAAGAAAGTGTTCAGCCCTCGGTTGGCCATTGTGAGTTGTGATTGAGGAATATACTGAATTCTCACCCTTATCCCACCCACTCAGGAATACGAAAGAATACAGCTGCAGGTGAATTATCAGAGAATTCGAACGAAATTCGACGGGAGAGGGGAGGAAGGAAATAAGTGTTTACCACGACGGACTCGAATCTTAGCTGGATGAGAAGCAATACAATCCAGTGATAACAATCAAGGGATTGGAAGAGAGGAAGAACGCGAATATATTGAAGATAACGTTGTGATGCGACATTTAACTTGTGTAAAAAAGCTGTGTATTTACCCAATTTGAAAGGTATTCTGTTTTCTTCCTGGTTGGTGTGAAGTTGGGTTCAATATTAATCGCACATGTTTCAAGCAAGGATAGCAAACAAAAACTAGCCCTGGGTTACATTAATCCCATCCCCCCTCACTCACCCCCCCCCCTCCCTCCCAATCAGAGACATAAAGGCATATTCATTCAACTTACGAGCAAAGAGCGGGATCTGATTTGTCCTTGATATATTTTTGTCGAAAGGATCGAATGCAATTTTGTACACCATTGTCATATGATGCAGAACAAATGCTACTGCCTGGTGACGTAGTGGGGAATTCCAAATAATAACCTCCGTTACAAAGTTCATCTTTCTCCACTCTGGCGTCAGCGATCCCTTTGATTTGGCTTTCGGTCAAATGGTCTTTCATACAAAACTTCATCACGTCAACCATACAATTTTTCATTTTGCTGACCTCAGCGCTGTAGGGACAAGAAAAAAACTATCATGGTCAAGAGTCGAGCCGCGATGTTATGATGTATTTTTTTCCGGCGAGGAAGAAGAGAAATACAGAAAATAAAGAAAGAGAGAAATACAAATAGGTAAAAAAAGAAAAAGGAGAACTTAAAAGAGACAAAATCTAACAAAAAGAAATCAGGATGGCTGAGGATAGAGAAGAGTAAGGCGAACGGAAATAATAAGCTACAGAAATGAATCAGACCTGGAAAAAATGCTATTCCTAGCTCCACAGATTTGTTGCAAAAGCTGTTTGGTATTCGGCATGCTAACATCTTTAGGAAACGCCGCTCTTTAGACCCACTTACCTACAATCTGCGTTTGGGTCTTTCTGATATGCTTTAAAAAAAGAAGTCTGGCATTTACGACCTCTGCAGAAGTACTCCTTGAAAGTACAGGAGCCCATGTTCACGTCAGTAAAGGTGGAAATGCTTTCGACGAGAAAAACTGTATTAAATCAAATTCAAAACAAACAAATAAGAGAATAAAACTAGAAAGACATAAACAGTTAACTTCTTATTAACCATAATGATGTTAATCAGTAAGCAGCGAAGGCGAAACAGCTATGCCAGTTGAGATTTTCCCATAACAGCCGATCGGGCGAGTCCTTAAATATATTGTTTATGGAAATATATTTTTTATTATAATAATGTTCGGATATAACGCGCGGTGTCGTTGGTTGAAAGAGCGTGCTCTATGAAAGTTTAGAGCATAGAGCTGAGCTAAAGCTGTCACGCCATCTGCCAAATTGTACTGTTCGACCTTTTCCGGGACTTCTCTCTAGCTTTTTTTCGATAATTGAAAGTGAAATTTCGGAACAAGCGAGTCGGCACGTAGCAACTGAAGAATCAAGCAAAGGTTTGTAAACATACCAGGCACCGTAATTTACGTTATTAAAACGTGAAAAATCCTCCAAGGGAAAACAGAATAGACAGTCCCGGTTTAAAAGGTTTTCACGCTCAGTTAGATTGCAAGCTTACGTACGGTAATAAAAATCAAACACAGCTAACACTCTCACAGTCTATAAAGTTTTGTGTTCAAAAACAAAACAGAACAAAACAGGAACGATGACAAATATAACCAAACTGGCACAACTGTCAAAATTCGAACTAATCATTACGGTGTCAGAGCGAATATGATCATGCTGAGGTCCATCGCGGCTCGCTCATCATGGCGATCTCAGGTCATCGCAGTGAAGCAAGCCTCAGAAACTCTATCATGTTCCGGTGAAATCGGCTGTCGCTTGATCATAAAACACTCGCCTTGAAAAGTTTGTTTTCTACCTTGTCATGTGAAAAAATTCGCGTATTTTTATGAGCCATAATTCGGCTGAAGTTTACTGAACATTTCACTTTAAGATTCTGTATTAGAGACTCAAAAACCTTCGGGCAAAAGTGTTTAATTCCACCTGCCGAACTATTAAGTTTGCAAGCTATTGCAGAATGTGAACGTTGGTGATTTTTGAACTTTGATGGTTTGACATTTTGACAGCTTTAGTCTTGCACACCCAATGAGATTATTTGTACCATTCTAACAGGGATTCTGATTGGCTTATTGCATGCTGACGACGCTGTTGTTCGCTTTGGAAACAAAGTTTGTTTTGAAAGTTGAAAGTAATGCGTGGGAAATTTAACGGATTCTTTACTATAGAATAAATAGAGAAGCCTTGACTGTGCTCTATTCTGTTTTATAATTAAGTTCAGATATAACGTGTGTTGTCATTTGTCGAAAGGGCGTGCTCTAGGAGAGTTTATTATATACTCAACAAAATATCGCGTTTCTGATTGGTCAATGATGAATGCATAAATAGGTTATAGAGTGCAATAGAGGTTATAGAGTGCAATACGGAGAAGTTGCCATGGAAACACCGGGGAAGCGCCAAATTTGAACACCAAATTATAAAAAAATCGAGAATATAATAAATAAAAAATCGTATGAACCTGCTCGTGCATTTCGTGATTTATGGTCACTCGTGATGTTTTGAAAGTTCTCAAATTGCACTCGCCTACGGCTCGTGCAATTTTGAGAACTTTCAAAACATCACTCGTGCCCATAAATCACGAAATGCACGAGCAGGTTCATACGATTTCCTATACATAGAGCATAGACCTGAGCTATAGCTGTCACGCCATCTTCCAAACTGGACTATGGCTGATCTCTTCCTGGACTTTTCTCTAGCTTTTTTTCGTTAATTGAAAGTGAAATTTCGAAACAAGCGAGCCGGGAAGTAGCAACAGAACAACCAAACAAAGTTTTATAAACATGCCAGGCGCCGTAATTGACGTTATTATAACGTGAACAGAGACGAAAATCCTCAAAGAAAAAACGAAATGGACAGTCCTAGTTTTGAAGGTTTTAACGCTCAGTTTGATTGCAAGCTTACGAGGGGTCGCGAGACTGAAAAAAATTGCGGTGAAGTAGGTCTCTTGTATTCATGAGTTGTTTAATGCCTCTTGATACAAATGGACAAGGGCGATGGCGAATTCTGGTTGTTCTGACGGGAGTATGCAAGTCCAACGTGCTTCCAACAACATCTTTGAGAGTGTTAAGTTTGGTATCCACATTACCGCAGGTAAAGATGGACAAGAGCTGGTCTGATTGGTTAGCAAGATCAGCAGTAAATGCGCCCGGCTCATAGTTCTTATAACTACGTGCTGTTATATAGTGGGGCGAAGGCTTGGGTGCTTTCACCTTAAGCTCTACAAAAACTGGCAGGTGATCACTGATGGAGTAGTTGATCACGCCGCTACCACGTACCGACTAAGGGTGGAACACCAAAATAACATCGAGCAGGGACTTCGTTGTCGCTGTAATCCTTGTTGGATGCTTAATGGGTTGTTGAAGATTCATTTCAGACGACAAATTGTTTAACGCTCTGCTTTCCGCGCAGGCTTTCCTTAGATCACAGTTTAAAGCCCCAAGGATCGCCATGGGTTTGTTAAGCGTCAGTGCTTGCATGTAAGTAGGTTTCAGGGTATCCTCGAAAGCACTAAGGGGGCAGTCATCTGGTCGGTAGGTTGTACACACTACAATTGACTTTGTTTTCTTCCACTGAAGACTTATCCAGAGTTGGTGGAAATTTCTCTCGGAAATCGATGAAAGGTCTTTTACACCTTAGCTTTCAAATTATTGCGAGTATAGACACAAACGCCTCCCCCTCCCATGTGGAGCCGATCAAGTCTTGAGAGCTTGTATCCAGCCAGGACTCAGAGATGGTAATAACATCGAATGTACCTCTTTTATTCAGTTCTTTAAGTTGGATAAAGTGTTCAGAATTTCGGAGCGAACGATTATTTAGATGAAGAACTTGAAGTCTGTGAGAATCTTGAATTCGGTCTGAGTCGCCTAGGCGTGATTTTGAGCCATTTCGAAGTACGCACCGCGCACACGATGACCCTTTGTTGAACGAAAATTCCTCCTTAAAATATTATAAAGCCACTACTCTCGTATAATTTTATTTCCTGGGAAGCTATCAAAGGAAACTGCTCTTTATGTTCCTTCGAATTGTTTTTGCATTCATCATGCAACGAGCTATCGTGCACTTCACGGAAAGAGATGACACTTTAGGATACTTGGAAGTGCCTTCATTTCTGTCAATTTTTACCAATTTTAACAATTTATAGATTCAACACAATGCCATTTAAACACTCTATTTTGTGTATTATAAATTGCATACTGAATTAAATAAACGTGAGTGTAGTAGAAAGTGCGAAGTGATTTTCCAGACATGCCATTTTCTGACTCGTTACGTAGAAATCGCTGACCGACAAGAAGGGGATAAATATTATTCTAATTGGCGATCTCTAGAGTGTTTTAAAATTAAAAGATCTGAAGACATATGTTAGCAAGAAAGTGAAATGTTAAAATGCAGGTGGATCAAGGATAGTAACTCAGCCAATTTTGTGATCGAAATACGCAACTGAGCGCGCACATGCAACCGGGCGACGTTTTAGAACGAGAAACATGATTCAAACTCTGCTCATTTCTAGGGAAGCTATTAAAGGAAAACTGCTTTAAATGTTTCTTTGAATTGTTTTTGCAGTAATCATGCAAAGAGCTATCGCGTGCTTCGCGGAAAGACATGACAGATTTGGATTCTTGGAAAAAATACGCTTTGCCTTCCAAAGGAACCTTTACTTCAGTTAATTTTACCTACAGTTTATAGATCCAAGACAATGCCATAAAAACACTCTTTTTGTAGAAAATACATTGCAGACTGGATTAAAATATAGGGGAGTGAAGTAAAAACGTGTGAATGATTGTTCAGACATACGATTGAAAGGCTCGTCTCCTAGAAATCACTGATTGAAAAGAAGAGAGGCAATATTACTTTGACTAGCGATTCCTCGAGTGCTTAAAGCAAGGTTCAAAAAAACATGTCTATAATAAAGTGAAATTTGAAAATGACGGTGAATCAACAAAAGTAACTCAGAAAACATTTGTACATGGAACAAGCAAGTGAGCGAGGTAGGTAAACATGCAACTTCGACACTCAAGGATGACGCACATTTTACATATTTGCTTCAGAATTCTTGGAAAAAAGATACTCTACTCTTTCCAAAAGGTACCATTACTTCAGTTAATTTCACCTAAAATGTAAAGATCCAAGACGGTACCATTAAAACACTCCTTTTTAGATGATAAATTGCATGTTGAATTGAAATAAACACCTTAATCAAGTAAAAACGTGCGGAAGTTTGTGTCAAACATGCGATTTTGAGACTCGTTTCCCAGAAATAACTAATCGAGAATTACTCCAATACGCGATCTCGCGAGTGCTTTAACAAAAGTTCTGAAGAAATATTTTACCAAGAAAGTGAAATTTGTGATTTTGTTGTTTTGGTATGATTTGTGCTGTTTCGAAGTAAGCACTGCATGCACGATGATCTTTGTTGAACAAAAATTCCTACTTCACTTGAAATAATATGAAGCCACAACTTGCGTAGAATCGTATTTCCTGGGAAGCTATTAAAGAGAAACAGGTCTTTATGTTTCTTTGAATTGTTTTTTGCCTTCATCAAGTAAAGAGCTATCGTGCACTTCGCGGAAAGAGATGACGCTTAAGGATTCTTCGAAAAAAAAACTACTTTATGCTTTCCGGAGGTAGCTTTACTTCAGTTAATTTTACCAACAGTTCATAGATCCAAGACAGTGCCATTAAAACATTCTTTTTTGAAGCTAATTAATCGCATGCTGGATTAAATAAAGGTGAATGAGGTAGAACGTGAGAAATGATTGTCCAGACATGCTACTTTGAGACTCGTTTCTTAGAAATCACCAAACAAAAAGAAAGGGAAAATATATTATTCTGATTTGCGATCCCTTGAGTGCTTAAAGAAAGGCCTGAAGAAATAAGTTAACAAGAAAGTGAAATCTCGAATTAGCGGTGGATCAACGAAAGTAACTTGCCAACAAAGTGAAATTTCGAAATACACAACTGAGCGACTCGGAGTTAAGTAGACATGCAATCTTGACGCTCAAGGATGACGAACTTTATACACATTCTGCCTATTTTCAGGGAAGTTATCAAAGGAAAACCGCTTTATATTTTCTTAGAATTGTTTTTGCAGTCATCAAACAAAGAGCTATGGCGTACTTCGCGGAAAGACATGACGCTTTAGGATTCTTGGAAAAAATACTCTATGCCTTCAAAAGTTACCTTTGCTTTAGTTAATTTCACATAAAATGGTAAATTTTTTGTGAATATATGTGATATTTTTCAATCAGTACGTTTTTGTTCAAAGAACACTAGTTTGATGCAACCGCCGCCAAAATTTGGAAATTGCGAAAAATGTTCCCAATTGCTGACTCGCGAAAACAATGCTCTCTAGTGCGACTCAGCTCATAATCTAGCCTATAATGAACAACCATTCGCGAGCTTGTAGCGTTTATGCTCCCTAAAGAGACACCTGCATTGTGAAGAGCTATCATCAGTGCACTTCGCGGAAAGAAATGACGCTCGAGGATTCATGGAAAAAAAGAAGATACTCTACGCTTTCCAAAGTTACTAATACTTCAGTTTATTTCACCAACAATTTAAAGCTCCAAGATAGTGACATTCTTGAAATAAAATCGAGCAAAATGATTCTCCAAACATGCGATTTTAGAGATTCGTTCCTTCGACATCGCTTACCAAAGACAAAGGAGAAGAATTATTCCGATTTGCAAAATCTCGATTGCTCTAAGAAGGGTCTGGGAAAGTATATCAACAACAAAGAAAAATGTTGAAATTCTGGTGGATCGACAACAGGAACTTTGCCAATATTGTGAGTGAAATACGCAACGAGCGAGTTAGGTAAATATACAACCTTCACGCTTCAGGGCGATGAACATTAAATATAATCTGCTCAAGAATACTAAAAACTCGAAAGAAAAACTAGAAACGAAGCCATTCAAACTGATGAAATCATCGGAAAGGCTGTATAGAAGTCAACATCATTACTAAAACGGATGAAACAAATATCACAATGAAAATTCGAATGCAAACTATGGATCTTTGCGCAGTGATAGCCTCGCGGTGTTTGAATTATATGCTAGACCTGCGAATGCTTTGCAGCTAAAAACGCAACACGACAATGATGCTTTTGAAAGTTGTTTCGAAAGGTATTTTAACTTACCAAAGACAAATAAAATGTTGAAGACCATCTTAATCCTGTTTCTTGAAGAATTGATCTGCGCTCAGACTTCTGTCTATTATCAGTCCCACCCTGTTTACGCGTCGGGTTGAGTCAAATGTTTGAGTTGCTAATAATCGGATCCTTGTGTTGTGCGCAAAGGTTTCTGGGATCGCGGGGTTGCAAACACTGCTAGTTGCAGGTAGGAAATATATGGTGAAGGGTTGTTTTGAGGTCCGACGAAACAATTTTGTCGAGAGGTCGATAACTTTTCGCCGCAGTTTTATCAGAGATGACTTTTGACAATGATGAAACGAGTGAATAGTAAGATTCTGTCTGATTAACCGTGGAATATGTTACAAAATATACCGATAAACTTCTTTCCTTGTGTAAGATTTATTGTGAAATCGTCATTGCATTTAGACCTCAGATATAAATTATCAACTATATATATATATATATATATATATATATATATGTTTGCATGCGAGAACCCCATCAGTATAACTGATGATTTATTCCTTGAAAAACGAAAGAAAACGGCAACACAAAATAATCGAAAACTGACTGTATCACGCCTTTGACAAATGTCAATGCCATTTTAAAATTTCTAGGTCGAGAAACCCTTCTGTAAATCAAAGCAAACAAGGTGATCAGGCCTTCTAAATTAAAAACAACAACAACAACGACAACAACGAGAAAAACAAAAGAAGAAGCGAACATCAGCAACTGCGGTGCGCCGAGCTTAATTCTAGCGGCTGCGCTATAATATTTCAGTCCATCGACGCTCTTATGACCAACATGACTTTGAATGAAATAATTTTTTTTTCATTTTTTTCTTTTTTGGAACCAACCATGAAATCGGCTATAAAATATATCGATAAACTTGTCTCCTTGCGTAAGCTAAGTTTTATTGTGAAATCGTTATCAATTAGTGATCTCGAAATATTACGAGAAAATATTACAAAATATTCACGAAGAATTTCAATAGTCCTCAAATAAGCTGACTACAACCGTAATAAACCTGAAAAATAAGTTTCCCTCTCGTATTTAGAAGGATCCGCAATCGTGCAGAAAAAATGAGGAAAAAATGTGAAAATATTAGAGCATATTACCTGGTTCCATCTTCTCTGTCTGGATCCAATTGCATCCAACTGATCCTTAAGCTTGTTCCTTGTTTTTCTTTCTATTCAACTACTATTGTGATGCTCTGTTTCAACCATTCCATTCAGTTCGCGTTTCTGCGTGAGGATATGTAAAAATCAAGTTACTGTGGTAGTGATTTATTTCTCGCCAGTATGCTTGTTGTTTTATTTAGATAATTCTCATTGCTAATTTATTTCAACTAAGTAAGTCGTTTCGTTAATTGTTGCTTGCGTCGTTTTGCTTTTGAGTTTTACTGCTGGACCTTGTTATGCCACAAGTTTGTTCCTATTTCATGTACTGCTTTGTCGTTATTCTTGTTGTTGTTATATTTGCACTTAGATACTTAAATTTCAAATTACCGTTCTAAGTCTAGTCACATCTGCACATCTTTACATCTAAATATTCGTCTATCTGGCAAATAGATCAAATGTGCATTCATTTGTGGCATTAAACGTGTAGTATTTATCTACACACAACAACATAAGATCACGTTTTAGGATTCCCAGAAAAATACTCTAGGCTTTCCAGAGGTACCTTTGCTTCAGTTAATTTTACCAACAGCTCTTAGATCCAAGACAGTGACATTAAAACACTCTTCTTAGAAGCTAATAAATTGCATGCTTGATTAAATAAAGACCCAAGGCCGTCACGCTTCAAGATTCTCAGAAAAAAATACACTATGCTTTCCAGAGGTACCTTTACTTCAGTTAATTTTACCAACAGTTCTTAGATCCAAGACAGTGACATTAAAACACGCTTCTTCGAAGCTAATACATTGCATGCTGGATTAAATAAAGACCCAAGACAGTGCTATTACGCTTTAATATCACGCTTCAGGATTCTACCTTTACTTCAGTTAATTTTACCAACAGTTTCTTATATCCAAGACAATGCCATTAAAACACTCTTCTTCGAAGCTAATAAATTGTTAGCTGGATTAAATAAAAGTGAGTGAGGTAAAACGTGAGAAATGGTTTTCCAGACATTCACTCGTTTCTTAGAAATCACTGACCGAAAAGAAGGGGATAAATGTTACTCTAATTCGCGTCTCTTGAGTGTTTTGAGAAAGATCTGAATGACATATGCTACCAAGAAAGTGAAATTAAAATGCCGGTGGATCAACAAATGCGACTCAGCCAACTTTATGGTCGAAATACGCAACTGAACGACTGAGTTAGGTAAACATGCAACCTCGACGTTCAAGGAGGACGAACATTATTCACATTTTGCTTATTTACAGGGGGACTATCACCAAAAATTACTTTATATCTTTCTTAGAATTGTTTTTGCAGTCATCAAGAAAAGAGCTACGCGAACATCGCGGAAAGACATGACGCTTTTGGGATTCGTGGAAAAAATACTCTATGCCTTTAAAAGTTACCTTTACTTCGGTTAATTTAACCTATAATGGTAAATCTAAGACAGTGGTATCAAAAAAATATTTGTGAAGATAATAAATTGCGTGCTGAATTAAAATAAACGGCTAAATTAAATGAAAAACGTGCGACGCCATTGTCCAGACATGCGACTTCATGACCCGTTTCCTAGAAATCACTCACCAAAAAGAAAGGGGAAATTATTACTCCGATTTGCGATCTCTCGAGTGCTTTAGGAAAGGTCTGAGGAACTATGTTAATCTAAAAAATAATTTGTGAACGAAATACGCAACTGAGCGAGTTTGGTAAACATGCAACCTCGATGCACCGTGACGACAAACAATGTACATAATCTGCTAAAGAAAACTAGACACTCGATGGAAAAACTAGAAGCAAAGCCATGGAAAACATCGAAATCATCTTAAAGACTAGAGAGAAGTCGTTTCGTTAGTTTTTGGTAGCGCCGTGTTGCTTTTTAGTTTTACTGAAGGACCTTGGTACGTTACAAGTTCGTTTCTGTTTCATTTAGCTTTGTCGTTACCCTTGTTGTTGTTATAAATGAACTTAGATATTTATATTTCAAATTACCCACTTTCAGTTGAATCACATCTACACATCTTTACATCTAAATATTCGTCTATCTGGCAAATAGATGATGTGTATTCATCTTGTGGCGTTAAACGAGTATATTTATACAAATGCAACATCATTAGATCACGAAATTCAAGTGTTGCAAGTTATTTTCTAAGTGTGATTATTTGGTCTGCGTGACAGGGTTCATTGACGATACCGTCTCGATTTTCCTCCGCACACATTGGCTCGGTTTTTCTCAATCTCTTCGACGCGTAAAAGGGACGCAGTCTGGCCGGATTCCGGCTCTTTTAGGCTCCCGATAAAGAGTTAAATTTCCCACCGCCACTTTTCGGTCTATCGACAGAAATTAAAGAAGTTTGGTTTCTGTTTCGTATGTACTAAATAAATAATTTACCTCAGTGTTGGTGAAAGTAGTGGATATTTACCTCCACTAAGGCGAAAAATTGTTAAATACTCACCTGTCTGTGCAGAGCAAGTAGTTCATTGACCATACTGTCTCGATTTTCCTCCACGTATATTGGCTCGGTTTTTTTTTCAATCTCTTCGACGCGAAAAAGGGATCCTCTAAGTGTTATTGCCACCTTAGAGTAAGGTTTTTACAGAGAAGCCACAGTTGGTTCGTTGTTTAGTGTGATTTTAGCCCTTTCGAAGTGAGCACTGAATACACGATGATCTTTTGTTGAACGAAAATTCCTCCCTCACTTGAAATAATATCAAGCCACAACTTTCGTAGAATCGTATTTCCTGGGAAGCTATTGTAAGGAAACTGCTCTTTATGTTTCTTTTAATTGTTTTTCAAGTCATCATGCAAAGTTTTATTGCGCACTTCGCGGAAAGAGATGACACTTTATAATTCTTAGAAAAAAATACTCTACGCTTTCCACAGGTACCTTTATTTCATGTAATTTTACCAACAGTTCATAGATCCAAGAGAGTGCCATTAAAACACTCTTTTTCGTAGGTAATAAATTGCATGCTGGATTAAATAAAGATGAGTGAGGTAAAACGTGAGAAATGATGTCCCAGACAGAAATAGAATTTCAAGCCTTCATATGGTCTGATTTCCCCCTTTTAATATTTGCGTAGTCACCAAAGAATTCGTCGGTTTCTAATGTAAGCCAAAAACAATATGAGGCACATATGCGAAAATCAGTGTGTGTACACCCCCGAGAGTGGAAAATGTATCGAACAAGAACAGTTTTGGTCTCGGTCCGCGTTTTTGTCAACAAAATGAACACGTATCGGTTAAAAAGATGAAACATATGGACCACATGGAAAGCTGTCAACTCTTTCTCGAATATTGCGCGTCTTAAATGTTAAATAGTGACATATCGTTTACATCACATCTACATTTATTAAATTGGTAAATTCTCTACAGACATCACACCAACAACTCGCGTGCAAAGTGAGAAGACTATATGAAAGCTTTAAATTATGAACGATTGTAATTAAGAAACGGGCAAGGAATATCCACAACAGTGCAAATAATCGTGAAAGATGATCGTGGAAAAGCGATTGCGTGACGCTTGGTAGGTTGTAAGATGACATGTTATCACGTATCAGACGAAAAAACAGTATAAATTCTCAGTCTGCATTTTGTACCAAGTCTATCTTGGCCGCTCTTCCGTGTTGAAATGAACCCGCTACGGGTTAAGTTGCATTTTCGGCAGTTTGGAAACATGATTTGAGGTTATTATTTTTTATTAAACGATACAAACATTTTACTTCTTTCCACGTGAGTTTCTGAGTTTCATCGAAATTAATTTTGACTTTCACTGGGTGGGGAGGGGTAGCATACTAGACTACTTCCGTTTACGGTCCACGATGCAACTTCCGTCCACGTTCGACAACTTCCGTCAACATCTGCTCCACCACAACACCTCGTTCATCGCTTTCAGCATGAATGAGCTAAAAAAACCAGCTTAATTTAAGTTGAAACGTGCGACACGATTGTCCAGAAAAGCGATTTTAAGACTTGTTACCTAGAAATCACTGACTGAAAAGAAGGGGGAAATTATTGCTCCAGTGTGCTATTTCTCGAGTGCTTTAAGAAATGATTGTTCAAACATGCGATTTTAAGACTCGTTTCCTAGAAATCACCAACCGAAAAGAAAGGGGAAAATATTATTCAGATTTGGGATCTCTCGAGCGCTTTAAGAAAGGTCTTAGGAAATATTTTAACAACAAAGTAAAATTTCAAAATGCCGGCGGATCAACGAAAGTAACTCACCCCACTTTGTAAACGAAATACGCAACTGAGCGAAATTTGTTGACATGCAACCTCCATGCTTCGCGGCGACGAACATTATACATAATCTGCGGAAGAAAACTTGACACTCGATAGAAATACTGGAAAAGAAGCCATCGGAAACATCCGAATCATCGGTAAGACTGGAGAGAAGCCAGCCAACACTTACATACGGATGAAACAAATATCAAATCGACAAATTGAACAGCAAACTATTGTCTATTTCTTTGCACGTAGTGATGGCCTCTGGGTGTTTAAATTATACTCCCAACTTGCGAATGCCTTGCACCCAAAACACAACACAACAATAATACACTGAGAATTGATTCTAAATGTGAATTAACTTGCCAAAGGCAATAAAATGTTGAAGAAAATCATCTTGATCCTGTTCGGACATGCTTTGATGCTAGTCTAGCTTTCGGATTTAATGAATGTAACCGAGAAGTTACAATTCATAGACCCAACGTTTCGACACTCCTGTCTAGTGCCTTCATTAGGGGTGATCTAAACGCCGCAACAAGAGATCCTTTTACACGCTCACGAACTATGGGAATCGCTGTGTGGCAAAGGAAATATGTGGCGAAGGGTTTTTGGAAGTCCGAAAAACGAGACGGGTAAATGATTTTTCCGCTACAGTTTTATCAGAAGTAGTTTTTTTTGTTGTTGTTTTTTTTTTGCGATGTTGATACGAGGGAAATGTATGCTTTTGGCTCCCTTTTCTTAAGCTAAGTTTATTGTGACATCAACATTATGAAAATTAGCTAAGCAAACATTATCTGTGATATTTGTCATGCTAGAACCCCGACTATAAAGGACGATGTATTCCTCGACGAACGAAAGAAAACAAACCAATATAAAAACAAACAAACAAACAAACAAAAACGGAAACAAGTTACCGAAACACGCCTCTTACAAGTGTCAAATTTCATCTTAAAATTTTTAAGTCTAGAAACTATTCTGTAACTCAAGACAAACATGGGGCTAAAGCCTTTTAAACTTTAAAAAAGAAAAAAAACAAAAAGGAAGCAAACACCAGCGTCTGCAGCACACTGGACTTGATTCCAGCGGCTGCATTGAAATATTTCAATGCATCACCGCTCTTATCCTGCACGCCATAGCACTGATCATTTCCGGTCGCCCCAGGGTCCCGATTGTTTGCGCAAAAAGGATTGTAGTCACCGTAACCCAATTCCAACACTTCCTTGGCCAGGGCGGGGAAGTTGCAGTCAGAATCGACCAGGTTCTTTAAACACCTCTTTGATGTAGCATATTGCCTGGAAAATAAAAAATTAACAACGTTCATAAAAAAATAAAAAAAATAAAAAATTAAAAAAAACTTATTATAGAAAAAAAAAATGAAAGTCCTCTAAAGAGTACATTGTTGCATACTAATTGGAGAGAGAAAAGCGTTCACTAGGCCCCGTCCGAGTAATCGTGTTGTGTTCCTGAGCATACTAAGGGAGACACTATTAACAAAATCACCAGCGGGTTAAATATGTGATTAGCATTTATAAATACCAGGAGCCATCATAAAGGGCTAACTTAGAGTGCCCATAACCCTCCACACACCTTTTTTAGCCTACTTTAAATATATTTCTGGGATGGTGCGATCATAGTGTATCTCAAAACCTTAATAAAGCTGCAAGAACGAGTATCGAGCTTCTTTAGTCCACACCCCCCCCTCCCCTTCCCCCCCCCCCCCCCCCCCCCGCCCTTTAATTAAAGACTTTGGACGCATATTAGTTAAACTTACGAGCAAAGAGCGGGATCTGATTTGTCCTTGGCAAACATTTGGTGAAAAGATCGAACGCAAGTTTCTGCATTACTGCTAAATGATGCTGAACAAATCGATCCGCTTGGCGGCATAGTTGGAATTTCCATAGAACCATCCAGACACTGCTGTTCTTCCGTTACGGTCTTGTCAATGATATCTCTGATCTGGCTTTCGGTCATTAAATCTCCAGCACAGTTCTTCATCACTTCGGCAATACAATTCTTCAGTTTGCTAAGCTCCACACTGTAAAACGAACAAGATATAAACCACTGTGGTCAGACAGTCGAATCAATATTAAAAACGGAAACCATTTTGCATTTCTTTTATAAAATAACTAATGAAAGAGGAATGAAAACCGTTTTACATACGCTCATGTAAAATGGTTTTATGGCCAATCAGAGCGCGCGTACTATTTGAATTATTTTATAAAGATAGATATTAAATGAATGAACGTTCCATCAATTAATTCACTTGTAACCAAATACCTCACGTCTTAACTTTCTAGGTACTTTTTTGGAGGATTGAAATTAATTATAGACGGTTTTTTAGGTTGCTTGTCAACCAATTTAATGACACTTTTGCAAATACAAATTATGTCGAAACCGGTAGTATTTTTCTGTCAACCAAAGTGATTCGAGCGTGAGAAAAGAGAAGATTAATAAATTCTTTATCGACTTGAGGTAGTGACCGACGTCTTCATTTAAAAATACTGTCCGGCCGGAAAAACGAGATTTATTTGTGAAAAATGGCTACAAAGCTAGGGATGTTCTCGGCGACTCACGTAAGCGTTATCGTGCCCGTGGGCAGAGATAGGAAAATACGGACCGAGCTAAAAGCCAATCAGATTGCAGGAATCGTTACCGTTCCCCTCTTAGAAAAAATATTGGTTTTTTATTTGAAAAAAGAAAAGAAAATTAGGTGGAGATAAACTGAAAAACTAACGACAATCACCAACTAAAAGAAATCAGGATGGCGAAGGGAAGACAGGAGTAAAGACAATTAGAAACTACAGAAACAAATCCGACCTGGCAATGAAGCTCTGTAAATGAAAAACAGCAGCAACAAATATGTGGAAAATCAGCTGTTCGGTATTTGGTATACATATGCCCTTAAGAACGTTCACTCTTAAATGTTCTTACCCACAGTTTGCCTTTGAGTCCTTCTGCAAAGCTTTGTAAAAAGCAGTACTGCATTTACGAGCACTACAGAAGTACTCCATGAAAGTACAAGAGCCCACGTCAGGAAGAGCGGCATCGTTTCCAACGAGAAAAACTGTAAAAAAGCAAATCAGAAAAGTAAAATCAAAAAACAAAATGCAAATTAAAATTTTTCAATTGAAATACATTAATTGTTGACTACTAATTAACCAGAGTGATGTCAACGAGTACGTAGGAAGGTTAATACAGGTATGCCGAGATCTGAGATTTTCTCAAGACAGCCGAACAGTTAAACTGAATATGTTGTCAATGGCTTTACCAATTTGGCGAAATGTTTCATATGTGAACACTAGAGGTCTTTTTCCGTGTTGACATAGCCTCAACTAAGCACCTGGGGAGAGGGGAGGGGGGACTGGGACAATTAAACCCTAGCCCTCAATAGCTTGCAGGTAAATGAACGCAACAGATTACTTCTTGCGGCTGCCTTCTTGCGAACTCGAAATCGTTGCTGTCACGACCACGACGAGCGCCATGTCGCCTACAAGTCTGAACGGATCGTGGTTTAAGACACATTATGATTGCACCATTCCAGAGATTTTTTTTTCCGGCAGCGGCTTAGAATTAATAGAGCTACCATCAATATTGGAAAGTCAGCCGTCATAGAAGCTGCACAAGATGTAGTAGGCTCTCCTTATGAACTTTGGGATGACCGCATTTATTTCCTGAGAACCTTGTAGATATAACCACATCAATTCAATCATTCGAAGGACTGTCTTCGCTACCTAACATTGTAGGCGCAATTGACGGCTTCCATGTCAGGATCAAAGCGCCACCAGGCAGTGCAGCTGACTTCTTCAGTCGGTACCAACAGCACGATTTCATGATACAAGCTGTTGTAAATGGAAACAAAATTTTCCCGGATTTCGCTTGTGGATCTCCTGGAAGTATGCGCGATGTTAGGGTATTGCGATGAAGTGCGATTTTCAGAAGAGTAAAGCAAGGGGAAATTCTCACCGCACCTTCGAATTCGGTAAAAATGGCAGGTAGAGAAATCACCCCTTACCTTGTTGGGGACAATGCGTACCCTCTGAGTCCTTGGCTGATGAAACCTTACCCGAAATGGAACTAGAGATCTAGACGAAATTGTTTTCAACAAGAAATTCTCTTCTGCTAGAGTACAAGAGGAATGTGCCTTTAGCATGATGAAAAATCGATGGGGGATTCTACAAAAACGCTTTGATAGCAATATTGAATTCGACATTAAAGCTGCCATAGCCTGTGCGGCACTGCACAGTATTTTCTGCGAAATAACGATGCATGGGACGAACATGATGATGAAGACGATGACGACCACGGCCTACCTGGAAATAAACCGCCAAATGCACTTCGTTTCAGGCTAAACAGTCTTCTGTCTATTATTTTGAATTTTATTTTGATAGGTTATCATAACCAGTACCTTGGAGACAAACTCACTTTCGCATATTACAAACTGACTGTAATTATCAAGAAAATTTTTCAACGTTGAGAATAAAAAAAATACGTATAATCGCATTAATGATAAATGTTTCATTATTATTCTTGTTAAATTTTGACTAACGTTTATCAAATTTAATGTTCGATGTCACCTAGAGGTCCACAATGATTTTCAGTTGTATCGTTTTGCAAATGTTGGGTCAGTACTACTATTAACACGTTCATGGTGTACGCTTGCTGCTCTTGTACTCGAGTAAAGTTGGCCATAAATGAGCAGATTTTTTTTCGCTGTTTCTCCATTTCTGAGAAAGCAACTTTAAACTTCTGCTTTTCCTCGTCTTCTTTTTCCTCTTTCCGAGCCCTCGTCCTCGTACCCAGTTTCCTTTTGTGTTCTCTTCTCTTTCTTTCTCTTTTCTTCTGCTACTATCTATTCTTTGTTTCTGACCTTCTTTCATCAACAGAAGTACCACCAGACTGCTTGAACGTGACGGAGTGTCACAATTGCAGAATGATTCATCGACAGGCACGCACAGCTAAACCCAAACGTGTCATGACATTTGGGAATTGCCTGTTTAAACTGCGTGACGTGAAAATCAAGCAACAGTTGTTGTGCTCGGCGATTATTACTAAGAGCGATTATCTGTTCTGCCACGACAATGCCAAAAATAAATTGTATAAGCTAAAAACCATTCCACTCTGATCAGACCTTTGACTCCGAGTCAGCAGGGAGGCCGGTGAACCGCTCGGCAAGGACCTTGTTTTCGAGACAGATTTCGACTGCATTAGGTTCTGGAGATACAGAAGTATCATTTAACACTTGAACCGATTGGGTAGATTTCTTGATAACACATTTCTAGCGTCTATACTAAGGAGCTCTTAAAGTATGAAATATCAATTCCAATAATTATGCCCCAAACATCAGGTAAGCGCAGGATCTTAATTCCGCGAAATTTCTGTGCGAAAGTACGAGTGTATTCGGCGGTATCTGCGAAAAGGGGCTATCGTTCTTTCTTCAAGGTAAGGTCTTAACTGTGTATTACTTGGCGAGAAAGAAACTCTACTCGCTGTTCTGACCAATTTGACGATAAGTGTGCCTGGTGATTTCTGTCTAGAGCTATGTGATGACGCGCGATAAATCGCACCGCTTAATAACTTGAGCAGGAAACGATGCCTAAACCGTTATATCAGCAAAGCAAGGTTTGCCTTTGCTTCTGTGCCTTCAAAGCAAGAAAAGGACTTATTTCTCTGGTAGTTAGATGGTATATGCTTAAAATTACAAGGTGTATTATCCAACTGTTGGACCCAAACATGAGCAAGAATAACTGATTACAGTGTGAATCTTGACATCACACCTCAAATATTCCTTCCCTGTAAGATGACGGGCTCTTAGCAGGTTAGTGTATTTTCAAACTTATTTTATTGTACTGTTTCGCAGTTTCAAAAGCAGAATCCTAAACATGCTCTCGTTATTTTGTTAATTCTTTCCAGGAGCCATTAGTAATGGGCTCCTGTTCTTACCCATTCTCCTGGGTAACTAATCCTTAATTACCTGTCTCATCTCAGTGAGGGAAGAACCAGTCTTTTTCACCTGGTTACGTCTCTTGGGTAGTCAGTCCTATTTGGGCTGTTGTTGTCTGAAGGCAGAACCTAATTTTTTTTTTTCTCAGAGAGTTGCTTCATTTCAGACTGCGCATTTTTATCTTGTAATAAACGAATGAATCTCGACAAGGTTAAATTTACTTGTCTTGACTTAACATATCTTTTCCTTTGCAGATTTAATTTTTTGTTAACCTTGAAAAATCTTGATGAAAAACCCATGTTAGCTTTCACTAGAAAAATTAATTCTCCTGTAGAGATGACCAACTATTTCGAACTGAATCAACACCATATAGTAAGTGCACATTTCGTTGACTAACTGTCTGGTAATTTTTCGGTCGATATTGGTTTTGCCTTGGTGGTGTCTGCCCTCAATTCTCGTAGATGTTTCATTTAAAAGCAAAAATGAATTTAAGAATAAAATTACAACGATAAAATACCTCTTCTTGTAACGTATTCCATTGTATTTACATTTCCAACTCCACTCTCAACAGTGATAACTTCCCTTGCTTAAAATCAACTTGAGATACGAGATGTAATGTCGGTCATGGATTGTAAAAGAGGTTTGATACTTTTTTTACTTGTCTATGTTTATTTTGTCGCAGTCTAATGCGTTTAATTAGCAGTGTTCGCAGCGGGGCGCCAGGAAACCCTAACAGAAAAAAAAAAAAACTGAGATTTTACTCCTTTATTGATCGCTTTAAAGTACTTTTCTTCCTTAGTATTCAGCCAATTATGTGCTGCAGGCGATGGGTGCAAAAATCTTCGTCATATATTTATTTACAAGCCAATATTATTAGAAAAAAACAAAACAAAACAAAACTAAACTCGAGCTCTGCTACGCTTTGCGATCCATGAGTGTTCTTATCGCGGTTAGAGCTTGCTGTTGTTTGTGGTGTTATCTTCCGGAGTGGACTTCACTACATTTTTGTTAGCGTTTGAAAATCGAAAAAAGAAATGGTTTTGGAGCAAAACTTTACCCCTCTCAATTCTCAACTACTTTCGAGTTGTGTATATCAATAGAATGGATCAGCAAATTTGCTTTGTACGTTTCGCGAGGGGCTAGGGAAAATGTTTGACTCAACGCAAGTGAAGCCGACGCTTCAGGTCGGCGTCGATCCTTTATTATTCTTTGTAAAAAGAATCCTATCATTGAGTTAATCTGTGAAATTTATTTGGCATACATTGTGCGCTTTGAAGTACACATGAGTTGTTAGTTCCACGCGAGGGTTTAACCTTGAAAATGCATGCAAGCGCGTGTCCTCATCTGGAAAACATTCGTATTATGACAAGAGAGGTCAGATTATGGGTCTTAGGTTACGCTCGCGATGCAATTTGGACGCTGGAAAGTGCCAAAAAGATAATTCATCGGCAACACCTAGATCGTACTGTAGGCACGAACTCAGTTCTTCTCTTACAGTTAACAGTTGCTAGGCGGATCCCAGAATAGCCTATTTTGCATAAAAAAAAATTATTTTAGAAATCACGCTATTTCCTAAACAAATACGACTTGACACCCAAATGTCAAACTGCAAACAAAGGTCACGGTGAAATACAAAATTACAAGTGACACATATATATATCCAAGATAGGCCGAGGTCGCAGTTGAGCTTTTTTTTTTTTTATTTTTTAGCCAGCTCTAGAGGTGCAAGCGTCGCACCGAAAAAGAAAGAAAAAAATTTCCAATTTTTGACTCGTGAGTAATTTGATAATATTGTTATTCGCTCTAACGCGACCCGTTCAACTGTTTATTTAATTCTATCTCATGAATTCTGATTGTTTACTGTGTGGATCAAGTCTTCATAGGTCACGCGATGTTAAGGTCACGTTTGATGCAAACCTTCTGTTCTTTGTTTTCATAAAAAGCGAACAACGGTGGATTTGTTGTCAGTTGTTGTCAGAAACGGAAACTGCAACTTAAATGATAAAGATTTCTGAACTTTGTTGCCAAATTAAAGTCTGAAAACCTGGTCTATATTCTCGGGTGAAATAAATTTAGTTTCGGGTGACCGAACTCTGGGAGAGATGACTTTCGGACGACTTGACTAGTTCAGTTAACTGAATTAACAATACTGACTCAGTTCTCCTCAGCATAGATTGGCTCGTTTCCCTCTTTATCTTTGAGTATTGTCTCGTCTTCATGGCGAACAAGGGATCTTTCTCGGGTTGTTGTCACCTCGGTAAGATACTTTTGCCGTGAATATAATTGGCACGTTGTTTTGGAACGATTAAATGCCCCTTTTGGAAGTGAGCACTGCATATATGACCCTATATGGGCCACAGACTGTAATGAAATACACCATGAGGTGTATAAGAGGCCATATTTAATTTTCATTCTTCGCGGAAAGAAATGACGCAAAAGGAAACTAGGAAAAAAGATACTCTACGCTTTCCAAAGGTACCAAGATAATGAAATTTTGTAGAAAATTAAGTACATACGTGTTTACAATAAATTGAAGTAAAAAACGAGCCAAACGATTCTCAAATATGCGAGTTTAAGATTCGTTCCTTCGACATCAGTTGCCAAAAACAAAGGAGAAGAATTACTCCGATTTGCGAAATCTCGATCGCTCTAAGGAAGGTCTGAGGAAGTTTATCAACAACAAAGAAAAATGTTGAAATTCTGGTGGATCGACAACAGGAACTTTGCCAATAGTGTGAGTGAAATACGCAACGAGCGAGACAGGTAAAAACATTAGTACAACCTCCACGTTTCAGCGCGACGAACATTACACATCTTCTGCTAAAGAAAACTAGAAAATCGATTGAAAAACTAGAAACGAAACCATCAAACTAACGAAATCATAGAAAAGACGGTAAAGAAGTCAACATTATTACTTAAACGGATGAGAAAAATATCACAGTGGCAAATTCGAATGCAAACTATGGTTCCTTCGCTTGCACGCAGTGATCGCCTCTCAGTTTTTCAATTATATGCCCTACCTGCCAATGCAACACGACAATGATACTTTGAAAACTGTTTCCAAGGGCGAACTAACTTACCAAATGCAAATAAAATGCAGAAGAAAATCATCTTGATCCAGTCTGTTGGAGAATTGGTTTCTGCACAGATGCTTTCTATTTTAAGTCCCACCCTGTTTACGCGTCTAGTCGAGTCAAATATTTGAGATCTTGAAATCGAATTATGCGCAAAGGTTTCTGGGATCGCCGGGTGGCAAACATTGCAAGTTGCTGGAAGGAATTGAAATATATAGCGAAGAGTTGTTTTGACGTCCGAGAAAACGATTTTGGCGAGAGGTCAATGGTTTTTTTCGCCGCAGTTTTCGCTGAGATAAATTTGGCGATGATAAAATAAGAGAGGTGTAAGATTTTATCTGAATAATAATACAAAATAGACCAATAAACTTCTCTGCTTGCGTAAGGTTTATTTTGAAATTGTCATTGTATTTAGACCTCAAAATATTGCGAAATTATCCGATAAAATGTGTAATCTTAAATATCTGTTTGTATGCGAGAACCCCGCAGTATAAGTGATGATTTATTCCCTGAGAAACTAAAGAAAACAACAACACAAATTGAACGAAAACACATGAATGTATCATGCCTTTGACAATTGTCAAATGCCACAGTCTAGAAACTCTTCTGTAAATCAAAATGAACTAGAGGTTTGAGCCTTTTTACGTTTAAAAAAAGGAAAACAACGAAAAGGAAGTAAACATCAGCGCCTGCAGTATGCCGGGCTTAATTCCATCGCCTGCATCGAAATATTTCAGTCCATCGCCGCTTTTATCCTGCACCCCATCGCACTGATCACTTCCGGTCGCCCCAGGGTCCCGATTGTCTGCGTAGAAAGGATTATAGTCACTGAAACCCAAGTCCAGCACTTCCTTGGCCTGAGAGGGAAAGTTGCAGTCAGAATCAATCAGCTTCTTTACACACCTCTTCGCTTCAGCCTGTGCCCTGGTAAATACAAAATTCACAAGATTACTGAAAGAAAGAAGTTCCTCTAGAGAGTAAAATGGTAGCACACTGTTTGGTGCGCTATTCCCTGAATAGAAAGGAAATCAGTGTCTGGACCTCGTCCAGTCATTGTGTTGTGTCCTTAAGGAAGACACTTTCTTCTCACGTCGCCCCTGTCCACCTAGGAGTGCAAAAAGGTACCGGTGAACTGTCAGAGAAATCAAACAAACCTCGAAAGGAGGAAGAGGGGGTCCATTTTTCCATGTCTAAGACGACAGCAGGTCAACGAAAATTCAACAACAACATAACATTAAAGGAAGGGGGAAGTGATGGCGAAGATGATAATGCGAGATTGCTTCTTTTTACTCCTAAAAGGGAGAAAAAAAACAGCCACGATCGAAAAATTTAAAGTTCCTCAGGTTGGGTTTTATTGTAATGCTTAACTTTAAATTGACGTTTTGAAGAGTTGTTCGACTCTTTGCTAGTTAACCGCATCTATTCCTTGGATGCATGGTTAGCATCAAGCTCCTTCGCTCCCCTCCCTCCCCTCCCTCCCCTTCCCCCTACATAAAAAATTAGAAAAGACATTGATTCAATTAAACTTACGAGCATAGAGCGGGATCCAATTTGTCCTCAACAAATTTTTGGTGAAAGGATCGAATGCAAGTGCTGGCATTGCTGTTGAATGAGGCGGAACAAGGCGAATTAGCCGTTGGCATGGTGGGGATTTCCAAAGAACCATCCATACACTGCAGTTCTTCTTTGACGGCGCTGTCAACGATTCCTCTGATCTGGCTTTCGGACAATACATCTCCTGCACAGATCGACCACACAATTCTTCGGTTTGCTAAGCTCTACGCTGTAACATGGAAAATCCATAAACCAAAAAAACTTCAAATGACTGGTTTACCAGTCAAGCTAAATCGGCACGGAAAACTTCCTACAACGTGAAGAAAAAACAACCACAACAACAAACAAACAAACAGAAAAAAAAATCAACAAAAAGTTAGGCGCGAAAGAAAATCTTACAATAACCAACCAAGTAGAATGGCCGAGGATGGAGAAGAGAAAAGTGACCTGAAAATAACCAACTACAGGGGGTGGGGGTTGGGGGAAGGGGGGAAAGGGTGTGCGCGCGGGTCTGAGGGCGTGCTCCCTCTGAAAAGTTTGAAATCTAGAAACTCTAGCATTTTAGGCATCTTAAGAGTGCTGTTTATGATGGTTTTTTTTATACACCTCTCTAATTCATTTCTCCCTAATTTGCCTGTTATTCCTGGACGATCGGAATTTTGTGTGACGTTAATAGGTCTAAATAACCTCGGAATTCAGATTCATATATTAAACACATTTTGTATGTAATCGAAAGATTAAGTCATTGTGAACTGACTAAATAATTGTAAAATAACTAAATACTTCCTAACATATCAATGCCTTGCGGGGAGGCTCTCATTTCAAGACCCGCTACCGGATCGAAACTTACTCGGTCGAAACCCTACACGAGATCAACAGACAGCGATAAGGTCTTCTAGGCGGCCAGCGGTGAACCACCGGTAACTAGCCTTCACTGAAACCTTGCAAAGGTCCTAAAGAACCAACATTCCTCGAGTCTACTTACACACAATTTGCCTTCGAGTCCTTCTGCAAAGCTTTATAAAAAAGAGTACTGCATTTACGAGCACTGCAGAAGTACTCCATGAAAGTACAGGTGCCCACATCAGGAAGGGCGGCATCGCTTCCAACCAGAAAAACTAAAAGATTGAACCAAAAAATTTCCAGATTGAAAGACATTGATTGTTAAAGCCTGGTTTAATGTGTCGGGAAAATCCCAGAAGATCAGCGATTATACTGTTTCCCAACCTTTGCAAATATTGGCGATTCACCGGCAGATCGACATACGTCAGTACCAGATTCTTCCTCACGCCATTTTTTATTCGTTCCACAAGAGAACGATGATTCAATAATAATTATATGCCCTAATTGAAATTCAATCAACAATAAAATGGTAACAAATAATAATAAAAATAAAAATATAATAATTCAAAGAGCTAGCTCTAAAGCCTCATGCATCCCTAATCCTCTAGGCTCCAACAATGATTAGCTATAAATTACGCGTTTCTGATTGGCTGAAAACGAGCACAGTCTCAAATAACGCAAGGGCAAAGTTGTGACATGAATAAAAAAATTACAAATAGCGCGCGCACAGTTTCAAAACTTTGACTGTCTTGACTTTTTGTGATATTTTTTCCAGTACATTTCATGTACAGGTTAACGCACTCAGTGAGTGAATTAGCGGGATTTACCTGCACGAATTCACTCACAAAGAACGAGAAATTTCGAGTTCAGTGTGTAGCCGTCACAGTGACTGTTATTTTCATCTTACAACAGTAATAACAGTGATGGCAAAACAAGCTTAAAACGGCAGAGAACGCCGCATACTACAACGGACACACAAAATGTGGGTAAATTCTAATGGTTTTACGTGTAAAATGTTCATATTTTGCAATATTTATCGTTACAAATCGACCATATTTCTCTCCCCATACTATTCTTTATGACGTATTCAAATTCTCAAACGATCCTCTCGTAACATAACACCGAGTCACACAACGCGTAACGCTTTCATGAATTAATCGTTTGCTTTTTGCCCCCTGGTACAAAGAAAAAACAAATGTTTAGTGTAATAAAAAAGATCCCACTGCACTAAAACTTTTTTTTTTCAGTACAAAACGAAATTATTCGATACAAAATAATTGTATTCATGAAGCTAAACTATATGTTTACAATAAAATAACAAACTTCGCGATTGATACAAAATCAAAGTTTTGTCAATGCATAAACAAAGTTTAGCCAATGCAAGAAAAAAATTGCCTCAGGCCCCCAATAGCGCGGGCGTATTTAGCTTAAGAGGTTAAGGTTACCTCCCACCTTCAGAGGCCGAAAAAAATTTTTTTCTTTTATTTGACTAAACTGAATTCAAATATTTTACCTAACGTTTCCAAAAGAAAAAAATAATTATATCTCCAAAACTTGGACAAAATTGGAATTTTATAAATTCAAATGATTACATCCATAGATTAACATTCAATACGGCAATGTCTCGTCCTTATTGTGGCGTTGGTATTGGAGATTTATTTTGGTTTTGTACTTCTTGTGGGGGTCACGGTTTTAGCGAAAACCTTGGCCCCCAAATATTTTCCTCACCTTGCCCATAAAAATTTTCAAAATTTTCATATTTTTGCCCTTTTATGTTTATTTATTTAGCTAAACCTTTATAGTCACTGGCCCCTCGTGTAGCCGCTAACTATGGCTTATAAATACAGGCGTATAGTGGTAACGTGTAAAATTCCCCAAAGAAGTCTCCGAAAGTTAGACGAAACGTGTCGCAGAATAAAGAAGTTTTACAACTACTGTACGCAGAGTGCTGCCCACTAGTTTAATTTTTGAGGTATTGCATAGGAGTTACTAAAGTCAGTAGACGTAGCAGCCGACCTCGTCGAGCTGTCGCCTTGGCTTTTGTGCTGTCCGGTGTTATTTATCGTCGATCCTTCTGTCCCATGCACCGGGGAGCACACTGGAACTCTCAAATGCACTCGCTCACGTCACAAAACCTGTCCTTTCATTCCTGACTTAGAGAAAATGTCGGGTCCCAAGAGATTCATTAGATTACTGATCACTTCACATGCACTGACGCCAATGCAATCTATTGCATAACTTTAGCTTATTTTAAAAAAACTGTACATTGGAAAACAGAATACGATTAAGTAGCCGATTCCGAGAACACCTTCGCGACGTAGAAAGAAATGACAAAGAAGCATCCAAACTAGTAGCTAAACACTTTAATCTCGCTACTCATTGCAAGCAGCATTTAGCAGTTTGCGGCCTTACCTTACATTTAGCCAGAAGCCGTAAAACTCTAGAACAAAAATTTATCTGTCAAATCGACACTCTTAATCTCCATGGTATCAACGAGTGCTTTTCATGCAACTAGTTTATTATTTTTCTGGTGATCGTGTTCCCACCAATAATGTTCCTCCATTTTCCGCACATAAACACACGCACAACCCACAGTTACTCCATTTGCTTCGAAGGAGGGCTAACGCTCGAAGCTTCAGCTTTCAACCTCTTATTAACGTACGTGATCAACTCAGTTGATATTGTAATACCATATGACCTTTTTACACCTCATAAACCGATAATGAGGTTAATCAGTAAGCAGCGGGATCATTAGAGTTACGACCTTGAAGCTTTAGGACGACATTTCATAAACTGCTACCGAAAGAAAAAACACTTAAGAAACGAAAGACACGGAAGGAGCGAAACAAAGCCATAGAAAATATCGGCATTGACGCAGAGAGACTTAAAGAAAACCGCCGGTGAACTTACGTATACGAAAATAACCCGAAAATCACGCTGAAGGATTTGACTACAAATTCTGATTTGCTTGCAGGCGGTGTAAACCAGTATTTGAATTTTGAGAATAAGACGGACTTAAAACAGAAAATAATAAGACGGTGAAAGTTGATTCCAAATGTAAATTAACTCACCAAAGGCAAATAAAATGTCGAAGAAAATCATCATGATCCTGTTCGTTGTTGAATGTTGATCTCCGCTCAGACTGCTATGTAATGTAACGACAGTACCACCCTACCGTCTCGTCAATCAGTTGTCAAGGCGAAATAATGATTACTCTCCTCCACATCCCTCTCGCACAACACAGAGGCAGACAAACGAGACATTGATTCTGCTTGCCGGGGCATCTTTAATGAGGAAAAGAGGAAGTTATGAAGGGCTCGGGGAAAAATAATAATTAAAACAGAGAAAACGAAGTGGTCTTACGACAAATATCATTCTGTGCGAAGCCTATGCATAAAATTTTTATAATAAAATATTGTATCTTTCTTACATTATTCTGATACTAGTTTATCAGAATAAGAATGAGTTGCCAGGCACAAGTATGACTTTCACGATGATAGTTTCCAGGCTTGAAAAAAAGTCACTACCTACTAAAATCCTCTGTTCCTTTACTTTGAGAGCCCAACCTCATCAAAACATTGGCAACAAGAACGATTAGAAAATTAACGATACAGACAAGAAAGCTTATTCCCACATACATCCTTCTCAATCTTGTTAGCTTATTATGGACATGGCATTTTAAATATGGTGTATATGCCACAAGTTTTCCTTTTTCCTGACTAATTATTTTGTAATGGTGTTTTCAAGCTGTGGAAAATGGTTGGGGCGAAAAATAACACAACAACTTTCCAGTAGATAGTTAAATGAAAACTAATAAAATTTATTGTTGTGTTTCAAGTTAACATGTTGCAACAACTCTACCTTCCAGTAAATTCAATTATTTGCAAGCATGAGAAAATACCACCTAAAAATTTTCAACCCATTTATTAAAGCCAATAACAGTATCAACTCAGCTTTAAAGCTAATAAGAAAACCTGATTGGTGTTTGAAATTGATCGCTGTGATGTAAAAAGGAAATCCAGGTATTATCTCAAGTTTTCTACAAATGTCTTCATGATCGAATATTCTGAGTCTCTCTTTGTCATCAAGTTATAATTATGACATTAATTCTAGTTCTGGCTTGTCTTCTTTCAAAGTAAACATTCATTCTCAGCGCAAGAAACATGGTAGACAAATTAGGTATTTCATAAGGTAGGGTTGCTAAGATCATGGACAGTTGACTTTACATGACACCTACATGATAAGTACTTACAGCAGAGGTTACCGAATCAAATAAGAGAAAAAATCTATAAAAGGCGCCGTGTATTTCCAGCCAGAGGACGATCATGAAACAATAATAGCCAAAAGAGAAAACTTTTTAAAAAAAATTAAAGGTTCAAACACGATGTTGAAAATGAATTTTCTTTTTAATTTTAAGGCTAAACAGAGGAGGTTGAAGCATTAAGGAAAAACGGTGGGGCAAGCAGTCATACCTGGCAACTTCAAGAGAACATATAAGAAAAGCCCATACGATTCTTGCGTCTTGATTTACTAATTCACTGTTCTCACGTGTATACTCTTCAATCGACCGGTGATGTCTTAACTCGAAGTAATTTACTGTCGTTTCTTTCAATTTTGGCTCATTTTCCTTAAACCAAAATTATTAGTCACGCCCAAAAGAATATAATTTCAACTGATGCTGACATCGTACACTTCATCTGAAGCAGAAAAGATTCCCTATCTTCGAAAACTTGCTCCAAACAGCAGGAACAACAACGAAGTTCCTTAGCTGCTTGAAGAGTTGTGAGAACGTCGTCCCCAGGTTCTAGACCTCGTCAATTCTTACCTTCCCTTCCCACGCCCCGGACGGTATCCGGTCGTTTCGCCTACGGGTCGTTTCGCCTACGGTCTGTTCGCCTACGGTTAGAGTCGATTCGCCTACGTCTTATATGTCAGTTCGCCTACGAGTCAGATGTTGAAGCTTTAAATCGGAATTATTAAAAGTCTTTGTTCCTTGTATTATTCCTTCCATTCTATCCTCGATGGCTAGAAAAACAACGCGCTAAAACATCTAAGTTCGTTTTTAAAAACTTTATTATGGCGTAACACGGTCGTCTACGAATGTGTGAAGGATATTTTGCTTAAAATGATTTAAGAAACGTGCGATTGTAAAACTGAGCATTAAGATGTGTATTAAAATGAAATTAACCACCGTTTACGGTCTTTGTGTGGTCGTGTAAAGCGCGAGCAGAGCAGTAAACAAACCACTGTTTACGGTCTTTGTGTAGACTTGTGAAGCGTGAGCGGCGCCTAAACTAAAGAAGGTGAGACTTTCATTAACATATACGAAATTAGCTTCGGCTTGACTTGACAGTCGGTTCAATTTCTGCGTCGATTTGGCGGGCGACTCGTTGAATCTTTTATCTCTATAAACTAGTTTATGTATGTAATGTGTCCGGGTATTCTGAGTTACTCCGTTTGCGTACTTTCATCTAACAGACAAATAATATAAAAACTTAAAGCGTCCTTTGTGTAGACTTGTGACTTGAGCGGCACTCATACTAAGGGAGGTGAGAGTTTTCATTAGCATACATAGTACTTACCACAAAATTAGCTTGTTCACACTGCACAGCTTGATGTAACTTTTTATTTCGATGTTGCGGCTTGTTAAATCGGTAATCATATTCATATACTTCGGACTAAGTAAGATAAATAAACGTTCGTGTTCACGTTTGGACTTGGTTCAAATAACCAAGGTTTAGATTAATGTAACAACTTACACAAAAGGTGGGAAAAAAAAAACGGAAATTTTCAGGTAAACGAACGCTCCTTATTTACAATTATTTAACTTCGATAGGCTTGACTTTATGAGTCACGCTCTAGGAATTGAATCGACCGACTAGGATCCGAGCGCGATCGCACATAAAGTAGATGAATCAACTGTTGTAACACATGTTTTAACACGTAGGCGAACTGACATATGAGACGTAGGCGAATCGACTCTAACCGTAGGCGAACAGACCGTAGGCGAAACGACCCGTAGGCGAAACGACCGTAATTCCCCCGGACCGGTCACTAAATCCCCTTGAAGAAACTCTTCTACAGCCAGTGCTAAAGAGTTTTGTCACAGTTTTAATTGTAATGAGGGGCTAGGAAATAAAGTAACAGGAGCTCCGCTTTTAGGCTTGGCTAAATATATATACTATAAATCAGAAATGAACATGACAGAAGAACTGTTAAAATATGTTTTTAAAGAATGTCATATATTTTCTTAAATTTCTGACATATCTGCTATCCAGACCTTTTGGCAATATCATCATGAATCTCTCATTTTACTTAGACTCAGTCATGTAAAATAGTGTTGTTGTTTGGCTGATAGGTTGTGCACACTTCAGGGCACGTTTCCTATTTTTCATTCCAATGGATACTTCTGATATCTTCAGTTAGGGATTTTTCTCCTTAAAGTTTGGAAGAGATTCAAGATAGCCAGTGTTTGGGATTGTTAGGGTCTGCTTAAGTTAGTATTTTTCGCTTTGTGTTTCACAATTTGCATTTCTGTACCCATCACTTATTTATCTTCTCAAGGTACCCACAGCGAACATTGTAGTTGCAATATGTACATTTGTTTGTACAGGTTTTAAGAGGCAGTCTCTCTAAAAGCGGTCCGGTGCGTTTCGGGTCGAAAAATCTATTTCTTTCAAACTTTGCCCAAAAATTTACCTTAGTCTAAAAGTAATCGAAACCACCTTGGTTTTTTAAAATAGAGCAAAATAATATTTTTTTTTCTGAGAGAAAATCGCTTCAGCGCTCTAACGCTAGTTTTTAACAATACCGAATATCAAAAATGGCACAAATTACCGAGCTCGTCTTTTTACAAAATTCTGGTTCAAGGGGTTTTGTTTTGATTCGCATATTTAGATCAATCCTTTATGGGAACAAAACACAAAAATTTTGTTTTTTTAACGGTTTTTTTCCCTTCAAATTTGTTTTTTGTTTGACACCCACTTTGACACTACTGCCATGACCGGAAATATGCAACTTTTTTCTCGGCTCAGCGCAAAATTCCAAATTCTTTCCCGGAATATTTTTATCCAGACTGACTAAAATAGGGTAGAAGAGCATGGAAATATGAAAAAATGTTGTGGTTTCGGCGAACTTCTAGAATAGCCGGCCAACAAATTGCATGCATTTTCGAACTGATTCGACCTAACAATGCACACGGAGAAGTCTAAAAAATAAACGAAACTTATATGGCTAACTTATGTTTGGGTTTAGAACTTAGATAAACTAAGATAAGATAAACTTAGGTTTATTTAGAATAAAACTAAGTTTCAAAGTCAAAGTTTTCGTTTTCGTGGTACTTAAAGCGAAGTCCTTTCCAGTTGATGTGTGTGACATGTAAACAAATAACATTTTACACCGCCGACTACTTTATCTCGAAGTCCTTTCTTCTGAATTTATGAAACCTCACGAAGTCGCCAGAAATAAACTATTGAATGAAAACCCAAAAAACGCACAGTGGATTTTTTTCTAAGACGATAAGACCTCTGTGTACCGCCGTCAGGTCGCAAAGTAGTGTTGATAACTCGGTAACTTAGCTCATGGGTCATGCAACGTCAGGTTTGTTTCTAATAACCATTGGCCTAATGAAATATGTTATTTAAGTTCCTCCTTGATCCTTCGCCCATGTCGATAACCCACAAGTTTCCGAACACTCGTCTACGATTTAATATTTGACGAGAACACATAGTAAATCAACCAGGCATAACAATTTCAAAGACTTCATAGTATACGAGACAGTTTTTCTTTATCCTGAAACTCGTTCCTGCACCTAAAAGTGCTCGGATGAGTTTTCTATATTTTTTTTTTTTCACACAACCTTACGCAATCCCAAACCCCAACTCAAAGAAGAAGGGCATATTTCATTCAGTACCCTTTTTCAGTCCTGGCGTTTCAGAGAGCTCAAATAAATGCAAATCTTTTCAAGTCTTCATATTTTTTTCACCTCATCCGGCTGTTCCTTCCTTAAGGTCTGTTACGCAAAGTCCAGAATCCAGATAATCCAAACCGTCACAAATGTCACCATTGACAAAGTTGTGGAATTTCAACTTACCGAAATAGTTGTTTAAACCTTACATTGCGTAATTTGATTCTTTCATGTATGAGCAATCTTCAACCATTTGTGATAGTTTCTTAACCAACCTTGATTTGGAGTCTCTTAAGCTAGATGGGATTTCAAAATGCTTGCACATTTCCCTACGCATGTTAACCTTGAAAAATGAAAGTTTGCTTTCAAATGACATTTCGCAAAGGTTGCAGACATCATACATCACTTGATGCTTGATACCAATTTCAGACTGTACGGCTATATTGGTTTTCTCGAGCATATGTTCATCTGTTAGCGAGGCAAACTCTTCAGCTAGCTCTTCATTATCGTCAGGCTCGTTGTCATCGTTGGAGGTTTCCTTACCATCTGATTGCTTTCTCTTCGCAGAGAGTCGCGAAAAAGATCCCTGGATTTGAAGCTTTGAAAGCCATTCCATTCTACCGAACATCAGTGTGCCATCGGTGTTGCATATTGTTAGCTACTTGTGTATAATCCTCCCCTCTCCAGGTTTTTGACCAATGTCAAACTTTTTTTGTAAGTACCCACGGATTTTTCCCCTTCCTCTTTCAGTGAGTGATAAACGAAACAGAAGGTCGCCTAAAGATAAGAGTCAACTTTCGGCGTCGGTATTTTTCTAGATGAAGGTGAAGATTTCTCTTCAATTAATGATGTTTTATCCTATGGCGAGTCTTAAGAAAAGCTCTCGTGGACTCAAATCACTCGTCAAACATAAGTTGGCCGTATAAGTTTCGTTTATTTTTTAGACTTCTCCGTGTGCATTGTTAGATCGAATTTTCGAAAATGCACGCAATTTGTTGGCCGGCTATTCTAGAAGTTCGCCGAAACAACAAAATGTTTTTATATTTCTATGCTCTTCTACCATATTTTAGTCAGTCTGGATAGAAATATCCCGAGAAAGAAGTTGGATTTTGCGCTGAGCCGAGGAAAAAAGTTGCATATTTTGGGTCATGGCAGTAGTGTCAAAGTAGGTGTCAAACAAAAAACAAATTTGAAGTAAAAAAAAACCGTTAAAAAAACAAAATTTATGTGCTTTGTTCTCATAAAGGGTTGATCTAAATATTCGAAGCAAATCAAAACTCTCGAAGCAGAATTTTGTGAAAAGACGAGCTCGGCAATTTGTGCCATTTTTGATATTCGGTGTTGTTAAAAATTAGCGTTTGAGCGCTGAAGCGATTTTCGCTCAGAAAAAATTTATATTGCTATATTTGAAAACACAACGGTGGTTTCGATTACTTTTAGACTAGGGTAGATTCCTGGGCAAAGTTTGAAAGAAATCGATTTTCGATCCGAAACGCACCGGACCGCTTTTGGAGAGACTGCCTCTTATTAATAGTGCGATCATGACCTTGACAGTTGAAGCACGTGACAGATTTTTTGACTCTTTCACAATGAGCAGCCTCTAGGAATTATATCCTTTGTTTCTCAAAAAACAGTTGCTCCAACGCAAAAATTTCCCTGTGGCTGAAAGACCTAAAGTGGTCCTTTGATGCGATGTCATTGTACTTTTCCACGCCTTGCTGTTTGAAATATGCAATATTTTTGTACAGTTTCAAAATTTCTGGCATGTGTCGCTACAAGGCATCAATCAATCAGTCGATAAACTTTATTTACCCTCAAATTTACAGTGTAGCACTCGAGTGCTAATATCTTCGAGCAAACTACATTAATAAATAATTATAATAAAAAGATTAATTCTATAACAAAGAGGATAACTAACTACCAAGACAACTAATTAGCAAATCATCTTGATGTAGAAAGGTTTGCAGTTACTGCCCTTTTAAGTAAATTATTGTATCCAGTAGATAACAGTCGTCGAAAGGAAGTAAAATCAGAAATAGTGCGGTGATGGTCAGGAAGAGAATTCCAAGATATTGCTGCCAAGTAACTGAAGGAATTGACACCATAAGAAGTAGTCAATGGTTTAGGAAAACAGAGCATATTATGTCCTCTTAAAGAATAGGTGCTAGAGCGCAAGCGAAACATATCTTTTAAATATCTTGGATAATCAGAAAAATGTAGACATTTAAAAATAGTAAGAATCATGTTTTGTAAACGCTTGTCCTTAAGGTTTACAGTTCCTGCCCTTTTAAGTAACGGTTTTAACTGACCTTGATTTGGACCCACGCGAAAGTTATTGTCTAGGTTAACGCAGTCAGCGGTTGATTCAGTCGATCGGAAGCATTATGATTAAGTACTTTAAAAGGTGAAAATAAAAATTACCATAAACAGCAATCCTAAGAACTAATTTTCCAAGTTTCTAAAATTCAAACTTTTCAGGGGAAGCACGTCCCCTGACCCGCGAGCACCTCCCACCCCACCATTTTTCTCTTTTCCGTCCTTGGCCATTCCACTTGGTTGGTTATGGTAAGATTTTCTTTCGCACCTAACTTTTTGTGGATTCTCTGTTTGTTTGTTCGTTGTTAATGTGGCTGTTTTTTCTTCACGTTGAGGGAGATTTTCCGCGCCGACTTAGCTTGACTAGTAAACTACGTTGGTTTTCAAAACAGAAAAAATAAATAACACAAGGATCCGATTACTAGCATCTCAGACATGGGACTCGACCCGACGCTTAAATAGGGTGATGCTCTTAATAGATAGCAGTCTTTGCGGAAATCAATTGCAGAACGGACAGGATCAAGATGAATTTCTTCAACATTTTATTTGCGTTTGGTAAGTTAGTTCACCTTTGGAAACAACTTCCAAAGTGTCATGGTCGTGTTGCGTTTTTAGCTGCAAAGTATTCGCAGATTTGGTATATAATTCAAACACTGAGAGGCTATCTTTGCGTGCAAACGTGAAGAGTATATTTGCATTCGAATTTTCAATGTGATATTTGTTTTATCCGAATAAGTAATGATGTTGATTTCTATGCAGTCTTTCCGATGATTTTATTAGTTTTGACGGCTTCGTTTCTTGTTTTTCTATCGATTTTTAGTTTTCTTCACCAGAATATCTATAATGTTCGTCGCCCTGAGGCGTGGAGGTTGTATTTTTTGTTAACTCACTTGTTGCATATCTCATTCATAATACTGGCAAAGTTCCTGTTGTCGAGCCGCCAGAATTTCAACATTTTTCTTTATTGCTGATAAATTTTTTCAGACCTTTCTTGGAGCTACGAAGATTATGTAAATCGGAGTAATTCTTCTCCTTTGTTTTTGGTAAGTGATGTCAAAGGAACGAATGTGAAACGCGCATGTTTGGAGAATCATTTCGCTCGTTTTTACTTCAAGTTATTTTGAACACGTATGTACTTAATTTTCTACAAAATGTCACTGTCTCGGATCTTTAAATTGTTGGTGAAATTAACCGAAGTAATGGTACCTTTGCAAAGTGTAGAGTATTTTTTTTTCTGAATGCTATGAATGAAAACTAAAAAAAGCTACCGTCTTGTACACCTCATGGTGGATTCCACTTCAGTCCGTGTTCCTGGCAGCAACAACAATTCAAACTTAAACTGCAGTTTTCCGTTATCAGCCTCTCAAGAAATGAGAATCTACGAAATTAAAGGCTTTATAGTTTTTCAATGAAGAGTTCTCTTCCTACGAAGGGTCATATATATGCAGTGCTCACTTCGAAATGGGCGCTAAATCGTTCCATATTTTCTCGGCAAAAGTCTCCTCCAAAGGTGACACCAGCCCGAGAAAAATCCCTTGTTGGCTATGAAGAGGAGACAATACTCGAAAAGAATGAGGGAAAAGAGCCAATCTATGCAGAGGAGAACTGAGTCAGTATTGTTAACTCAGTTAACTGAACTAGTCAAGTCGCTCGAAAGTCATCTCACTAATAGTTTGGTCACCCGAAACTAGATTTATTTCACCCGAGAATTTTGGATCAGGCTTACAGACTTGAACTTGGCAATAAAGTTGACCCGAGAATTTTGGATCAGGCTTACAGACTTACTTGCCCATAAAGTTGAGAAATCTCTATCACCTAAGTAGCGGTTTCTGTATGTGACAACAAATCCATTGTTGGTTGTACTATACGACACCAGAGAACCGAAGGTTGCATCGAGCGCGACCTTAATATCATGTGATCTATAAAGACTTAATCCGCAAAGAAAATGATCAGGTTTGATACGAAGTAGAATTAAATCACCATAAAAATGTCTGTCAGATTATGTTAAGCCTGCAATGCAGGCTTCTTATTAGGGCTCATGAACGCCACAAGCTAGGCTAGATTATGAGCCGGGTCTCACCAGAGCGAAGTAAAATATTTTCTAATTTCTCGCAAGTCAAAAGTTGAAAATTTTCGAATTTTCCAAATTCTGGCGGCGGTCGCACCAAACTAGGGCTCTTTGACCTAAACTTTATTTATTTTGATCGATTCATACGTCAATCACAAACCCATCTCTCTCTTAAAAGTATTCGGAGAAAAATAATTGTTGAGTTTCATAATCTGCAGGAAGTCCGACGAAGTATTAACCGAAGGCTCCTTGAAACCAACTGATGCCTTATGCAATACTGGTTACAAGGCGCACCGCTTTTACGAGGAAAATCTGTTCTCTCGTGCAAATTTGATGTCAAACTCGGGGTGCATTTTATCAAGGTGAAACTAATCAAAAAGGCTAAATCTCCCCACTTACATTTAGTTATTTTAAGTACTCAAGGCAATGACTGTAGATTGATGGTAATGGTAACGGTAATGGTAACTTTATTTATACACGGTAAATCCCTCAGCAAATACTATAAAATGGTACAAGAGCAATTAATTATCCCTAACTAAACTAACTAACCTAAAATACATACTAAAAGCTGCTTTAAAGGGTTGTTAAGTTTAAAATCATGTAAAAGATGTTGCTGCACGAAGGTCACTAGATAGGCTGTTCCACAACCTGGCTCCGCTGTAAGAGAAACTCTTCTTCAAATAATTGGTGCGGGGCAGCGGAAGAGCCAATTTATTTTCAGTATTCCTTAATCGATATGATGTTATGTCGTTGCGAAACACAAATCTAGAACTCAGATACTCAGGGGTCATCCCATGTAAAGATTTATTCATCTTAACAGCAGCTGATTCAAATCTTTGCTATTTGAGTTTGCGGCAACCCAGTACCCGGAACAATTTATCGATATCAGAGTCATAATTGGCACACATTAAAATACGTGCTGCACGATTTTGGAGCTTCTGAAGCTTTTCGGAGAGACCACTGCCACAGTTGCCCCAGACAGCACTACAATAACTAAAATATGGCTGAAATAGGCTATCGTATACATTAATTAATATATTAAAGGGTATAAGATGTCGTATTCGCTTGATTGCGCCCAATGCAGAGGCAATCTTTTTGCAAATGTTCTGTATATGACATTCCCAGTTCATATTTTGATTGATGTGTACACCAAAGGATTTCGTAGATGACACCTGCTTCACTGGATGGTCATTTATACTGAAAGAAGGAATTTGAGGAAATGTTGATAACTTCCAGCAGAAATGACTTTCGTGCAACTGAAAAGAGCAGGGTTGGCCCTTAAAAGGAGCTGTTTAATTCAATTCTGTCTCCTCTTATATCCTTCGCGTTCGCTCTCTGTTTGAGTCTGTTGCGAACTCGTTGTGCATGAAGTCTTCATCGCCGTTTACTTCTTTATTGTCACTTTTTGTCACACCGCCTCGTCTTCAGATTCCATCGAGAGCATTGTTAATGCTACAAGACTTGAAGGACTGCATGATCGACTCCACCGAAATTTCCTTCTGTGTCCAGTTTATCCACTGTTCCTTGCCGAGAGGGCGCTTTTTCATTGATGGAGGGTAAAAAACGGATCGTTTCCCATTCTCGCCTGATACGGGTTTAGACCTTTTTCTCGAGTGGTTTGCTGATACACTTATCAAGGGGCTAGGAGAGGCCGCCAGGAATCACAGGAACATCGACCTTTCGTCGCACTGGCAAATCTTACACGGGTTCGGTCAAATGGTCACGGAAGGAATCCTCTGCTGAAAATCTCGTATTCTAGCAAATCCACTATTTCGCAGCTCAGATTGAAAATGAAATTGACATTAAGAGTTGTTGAAAAAGCTGATGTATCCAAAACTTTTCTGAAAAGTGCGGCCATTGTTTTAGAATCCGAAACACCGATGCGATTGTAAACAGCTCCGCTGAAAACCAGATGCACGGTAACGTGAGACTTGGCCATCTCCTCTCAAAATGGCGTAACGTACCCTTCTTCCATTTCCTGAAACTCAAGATTTCCCTGAACTTTTGTGCTTAAGTACAGAGATTTGGAGATTTCACCGCGTGACCGCTGACCGCTGACCGCGTGACGCGTGAACTTCTTTTAGAAAGCAGTAGACACAAAAAAGTTTCCAAAAGTAAACAATTGAATAACTCAGTAAACAATCATCTTATGGGTAAACAACTGGAAAAACCCGCCTTAAGAATTTAGGAATTTTCGATTTTCGTTCCCGTTGGGTTAGCAAATAATTTGCTGAGGAATGCCAGCAATGGCGTCCTCGCGGCGAAATGTAAACAATTTCGAGTCGGATTTTCCGTTTTTAGCGATTGAGTTAGATCAAAGTAAAAACCGAAGTTTCGAACTTCATGTGAGGCCTAGTGACAATTTGACAATTCCACGGCCCACTAAATATTATATTTAAATGAAGATATGTCAGAAATGTATTTTTTAATAGAAGTGTACAACTGTCAGAATTTTCAACAAGAGGCTACGCAACTTCTGACTGTGAGGTCAAGTAAGTAACGATCTGTGCATGGTGAGTCATGAGATCATTTCGCACACTGGAAATATTTGCACGTATACTCTGAAACACGATCCGATTCACTCACGAGCGAAAAATTTGGCGATTTTTCTTTTCATCTTGATTTCTGAGTAAAACTTTAGACGTATCTATCGTTTTGATCTTTGAAAATAAGTTATTTGAATGGAAAAGGCAATTTATAAAAAAGTTACTGTGCATTATGTTTACCGGTTTCTCCCAAATTTTAACATATCCATAAGCCTGCGAAACACTCAGTGTCAATTTGCCAATGAAACTCAAAGTTTGACAGGCATTTAAAGAAGAGGAAAAACTTAAGACAGCCTTTGAAGGAGGAGCAAAGCCAATCCAACCTTTGAGAGATTCGATATCAAAGTTTGATACTATTGTATCTAAAAAGGTCACTTTACACGTGCAGCTGCAATAACAATTGGTGGCATTAACACACTGTTTCATCCCCCACAAATGTAACACTGAAATATCTCTTCTCAACAAAGTAATTAAGTGCGGATAATATTGAAAGATTGTGCAAATCATGCCATGAGTACCTGGTAAAAACTGAAGTTCCAACAGGTGATGCTCAAAATGGGTCACAGTTCCCAGCAAAACCTTCTTTTCTTGATTTACAGCTATTATTAAAATTACTTTTTGTGCCTGGTCTCAAAAGGCATTTCCAAACCCCCTCCCCCCCTCCTCCCCCCTCCACCATCCAAATCTACAAACATCTGGACTACTGTTTCATTTATTTTGACCCCATGCAAAAGTTTCTATTCAATTCAGGGTTGTAAATTCTGAGAATTTTTATGGGGTTTTGAAACCGTCAATACCACATTTAAAAGACCACTGCAGGGAGTTTACACAATGTTAATGCTTACTCTGACCAACTCGGTTATTGTGGTCGACGGGCGTCTAACGAACGCACCGGTAGGTTTTCAAAATTCAATTGCTTAGCCAGTTGTGTCTGAAATACATGAAGAACTGACTTAAATAACAGTAATGTACGACGATAACAAAGCAGATAATGTAAAACCAAACAAAGAAAAGACAACAATAACATACCTGACAGTTAGCCAGGATACTTGTATGAAACGACATACAGACACTCTATAGAAAAATATGCAAAGGTTGCGCGAAGACTGGAAACTAGAAAACCGCTGAAAAACCCATTTTGAATCCTGGTCAGTTCTAGCTACAAGGGGGGGGGGGGGGGGAGAGGGAATTCGAGAAAGTTATGGAAACCCATAATTTTTGTCTTGTATTTAATTTTATACAGTTTTCCTCGTCGTAAGCGATGCCACATTATCTGACGCAAGCCGCTGTACTACCATGGGTTACTTTTGCAGAGCTCGTAAATGCAAGACTGCTTTTTATAAAGCATTTCAGAAAGACCCAAGTGCAGATTGTGGGTAGGTGGATTTAAAGAATGGCGGTTCTTAGAGATGTTTGTATACGGAATACCAAACAGCTGTTACAACAAATCTGTTGAGCTATGAGTAGCATTTTTTTTTTCAGGTCTAATTCATTTATGTAGTTTGTTATTTCCATTCGCTATGCTCTTCTCTATCCTCAGCCATCCTGATTTCTTTTGGCTGGGTATTGACTTTTTTTAGGTTTCCCTTTTTCTACCTAACTGCTCTTCTCTCTTCTTCCTTTTTCGGAATTGAAGACAGTTTTTCACGCCGCAAAACATACATCATAACGTCACGGCTCGACTTTTGACCATGATGGTTTATGTCTTGTCTCGACAGCGCGATGGTCAACAAATTGAAAGATTGTTATTTCGACGTGTATAAGTTTTGTATGAAAGACCAACTGAACGAACCCAAGCTCAAACAGGAAATTGACGCCAGCGTGAAGAAAGAAGAATATTGTGACCGAGTTGATGTGGAACTGCCCACCTCGCCACCTGACAGTGACCATTGTTCTGCATCATATTACAATGATGCAGAAAATTGCCATCGATCCTTTCGACAAAAATTTATCAAGAACAAATCAGATCTCGCTCTTTGCTCGTAAGTTAAATGAAAATGCCTTTTACATCGCTGATTGGAAGTGGAGAAATAAAAAAGGTGGGGGGGGGGGGGGAAATCAGGCAAGCCAGTGCCAGTTTTTGTGGCTTTACTATCCTTGCTTGAATGCGATTTATGTTGAACCCGACTTTCCACCAACTAGGCAAAAAACAGAATACCTTTCGAACCGGGAAAAATACACAGCTTTTTTTACACCGCTTTTTTGCATAATTTTTCGATTTGAGTCCGTCGTGGTAAACCGCTCCCTTCTCCTCCCTCCACGCCACTCGAATTTTGTCAGATTTCTCTGACAGTTCACCTGTATTCTTATGTATTCCTGATTGGGTGAGAGAAGTGTGAGAATTAAGTGTATTCTTCAATGAAAACCCACAATGACCGACCCTAGGGTCGAACATTTTACTTCCCTCTCTTTAAAGAAGCCAGGACGCTTAACAGTGTGCCACCACTTTACTCTTTAGAGCGCTTTAACTTTTTCAAGTAATCTCTGTGAATAATTTATTTTATTAGAGAATACGCCAAAGCAAAGAAGTGTTTAAGGGACCTGACCGATTCGGACTGCAACTACTCAGCCGAAAGCAGGAAAATAGCGTACTTTGATCTGGATGTCTACAACCCTTTCTGCGCTGACAATCGGGACCCTGGGGCGACCAAAAATGATTCTTGTTATGGAACCAAGCCTAGCGTATTCGTGCTGGATAATGCTGGTGGAACCAAGCCTAGCGTATTCCTGACTCTGATGTTTGCTATCTTTCCGTTTTTGTTCCTCTTTAAAGTTTAAAAGGCTTAGGCATCTTGTTTATCTTGATTTACAGTAGAGTTTCTACTCTTATGGGTTTAGCTTGAAAAAATACAAAACAAACAAACAAAAATCAACAACAATGAAGTAGCTTTTTTAACATGATCAAAGTAGCGCAGTTCACGTTAAAATCTGAATTAGCAACAGTTCTAAAAGTTGTGTTTCAGTAAAATTTTTGCTTTCATGTTTTGTTATCTTTCATTTTTCTCCTGATCAAGGCCAGACCACAACAACGGGAACTGCGTTCCCTACTCTTCGCTTGAATCGCGTGAGTTCTTTAACGTCTCCTGCTAATCACTGCGGAGAAGACGCAGACCTTTTTGCAGGTGTCATAGTAAAGGCACCAAAATTTTCATTAGTTATTTTAAGCCCCTGAGCGTGTTGGTCCAGTCTGGGACTTGAACCCTTGACCTTCAGCGCGGCAGTACGGTGCTCTACATCATGAGCTCACTGAGTACAGCCGGTTGGTAGATGCGTAACAAGCAGAGAGTCTTTCTGAGGTGAAGTTGAGACCCCTGTTATTTTTCCTTACAGTTTTAACTGTTTTCCTCGTGATTTCATTTCGACAAACACCTTTTTAATCCCTGGAAACAAAAGGTTGTCTACGTTTTGACGTAATATAAACCTATAGGTTTTCGCCGTGGAAAAGCGCTTGTAAACGAAAACAATCGTAGCAACTATTGGACATTTCAAAATTGTTGTTTTATTCCCTTTTTTTTTTTCCTTAGTTAGGGTTTCTTCATCAAATTTCATATGCTTCGCGCCAACTAAGCGCGAAAGTCTGCGGACATTTCATGTGGAGGACAAAATTCACAAAGACTAAAATTCTATGTACAGCATTCGCTATATTGAATAATTGTTTTTTTGTTTGTTTTTCATGGTTTCTTGGCCCGCCATGACTGGCTGTAAAGTTCGGGGACGAAGAGGCATGGTCGAACAGGATTTTGAAAAACTTTCGGCATCAAAAATCCAACAGCTTTAAATAAATGCAAGTTTCGACATGTGACAGAAGAATTCAATAATTTTAAATACAAATAACTTTTGAGAATGGCCTTTTTAAATAATATGACGTCAAGTTCTGGTAACAAGGGGGAAGGGAATTCAAAGTGATACCTATAAATTAGATTTGGTAAAGAGAACGAGAAATGTTTTGACTGTCATCTTAGTGATGGCTGCTTTAACACAAACTCCGTGACTTTCTCCAATAGTTCTATTGTGGGACTTGTCAAGGGAAACTTGGTGGAAAGTTTCTTCTTTACCACTGGCTTTCTAATGTAATATCTGCAACATTTAAAAGACAAGATAAAAAAAAATTATTATGGCAAAAATTCATAAGGGATTTGAAGATTCCCCTCTCTATTATGCCTTGTCCTTTACGCCACCCGAGGACACGTTATTGTTGTTCAGTTTATGCACTAGGAAAAGAGATAAGATGGTCTTAAGCTCTTGAATGAGCACGATGACCCATAATTTTTATTGCATAAATTTGGTGTGTAAATTATCCCCTTTAAATAGAAAAAGTAAGACCTTAAAAGCAACAACTTAAGGAACTTTTTGAGTCGATGTGGTTCAAAATTGCGCGATTATTCCACAAATTATTCATCAAATTACTCAATACGCTTTAGAGTTTCTACCTATCCAGCTATTTTCAAGTATTACTCTAAAAACCCTTGCTTTTCAGCAGCAGCAAAATTTACCGTAACCGATGAAATGACGCGCGTGATTAGTGCCAGGGACAGGCTTAAATGGGGTACTTTGGCCCATTATATCTCTTAAACAGGCATGGTGACCTATCTTTTTTACAGTATTTTCAAAACACATATTGGTGGGGAACATGCAAGAATACTTAAAAAAAAAAAAAGAAAAGTTCGATAACGTTTCTTTCTGAGGAATAACCTTAAACGGAAAGATGTTACGTAAACCGTTGACTATTTATGCTAAATACTCCAAAAAAAAAAAAAGCTCTTTCAACAAAAACATCCAAAGAAAACTTGCTGGAGCAGAAATCAAAAGCAGAACCAACTGCACTAACAGACTACAAGAAGTCCCTGCTTTTTGGCGAAGTCTGTCCCGCAAGTTAAAAAACAAAAAAAAAACAAAAAAAAAACATCTAGAGTTTCGCACACCAATTCTCTTTCTGAGGATTTCTTTTTTTCTTTTTTTTTCTATTTTTTTTCCACTGGCGCTACGGACTTCACTGAAAAGAAGAAACTACTCGTTTTCCATTACACTAAATATCATACCTAAATTCCTCTGCGTATCCAACTCGGATTTGATTCGCAACCACTGTACCATATTCGAGAAAGTTTTTAAGAACGTAAAGTTGTCGATAAAGAAGAACAGCATCAGCAGGAGACAGATATCGACCGGAAGATAATACTAATGACGTTAGACGTTCCATGACCCTTTGCACAAAACATGTCTGAAAAGAGAAGCAAAAAATATCAAACTTTGATTGCGACCCGCTGCCGTTGTCGTCGGGTAGGCCGCTTTTAAGATTCCTTAACTCTCTATCCCTCGCTGAATAACAACTCATTTTCCTACTAACAACTCATTTTCCTTACATTCTCACTGCTGAATCAAATATAAAGGTCATGAAAATAAATGAAAAGATCACCGACTACAGAAGCGCTTGATTGCTGAACAAATTCTCCTTATCAATACCATGGGAAATGTATAGAGAAGTTTATGGAGAATATGCAGACTGATATTAGGATGTAAAATGTTCTGGGGATTAAGATACACACTAATCAACAACTGTTGGTAAAAAACTCACTGGCGTTCTATCGCTAGTTCTGCCTTCTGATTGGCTAATTGAACCTACTCGCTCCTAGCATACAGTATGCACTTGTACACAAAATTAAAATTAAAAGAAAAATAACACAGAACTGTCTCGTTTTAACTTATAAGATTTGGAAGACTGGAACAATCTCTCGACAATCAGGCGACGGAAAATTCGAGTTCATAATCTAATTGTTCAATAAAATCTGCCTTGGTCGTGTTCTATACGGACTTTCACTTGTGTTTAGTCGTGTTCTGTTTGGAAACACACCGTGTTAGGTTTGCTTGGTGATTCAACTTTTCCAACCGGCACAAAAATTTAGTTGAAATAACTTACGAGCAGGCCCTCATAACAAGCATGCGCATGGGTGGGAAACAATGACCTTGAGCAATGCGGGCCGATTAGAGGTCTGAATGGGGTCTTTCATTGATAACTAGTACCAGACCCCCGGCAAATCTCCCCCCGACTTGGCTGAGACCTTACCGGAAGCGGAAATAAAATAGCGTCTTGCAGTGCTCATTATGGACGCCTGCTCGCAAGCTTAAGTTGAAACGATTCTTGTCCGTGAAATGACTACAGGATTAAAGTTTGGAACAGCAGGCGCTGCACGCAATCCCCAATGACAGACTGAAAAGAGGGAAAACTGATTTTTGCACGTTCTGAATGCAATCGGTACGAGATTAGGGAAGTGTGTCCACCCATCTTGAAACAAATTGCACTTGAATTAACTTTAAAATATTAAGTTAATGATTATGTCAAGTTTATTTCAGTTTGTATGAAAAAACCACTGATGATGCTTGAGCAATCTTTGCTGCATGTATGTAGTTGCGATTTATATAGAGAATTTTTCCTGCAAATTTGAAATAAAGAGCTCATGCATAACAAAAACAAATAGAATTATCGAATCCAAATAGAATTATCGAATCATCTGACCCCTTCATATGTAAAAGTAATTTTTTGTAAGACCTTGTGAAATACTTACAGTTTGTTCTTGGGTTTCGACAATCTTCATGAGCCAATAAATGTTTAGAACATTGTCTTCTACTGAAAAGCAGTTGGCCTGAAAAAGACAAAAAAACAAAACAAACAAACAAACATCAACATTTAAAAATTTTATGATACACTCTCAATCTAGTTACCAGCCACCGCCCATGTTACCCATTAAACCCTAAGAGTGACTAGCATCAAATTTCTCCCCACAAAATCACCCCTGAATCACACGTTAAGGTCATGAGAATAAAGGTAATGATCACAAACGAAAGAAGTTGTTGATTGATAAACAAATTCTTTTTGTCAGCATCTTAGGAAATGTATAGAGAGCCGTATGGAGAACATGCATACTGTAAAAGGTTTAGGAAAATTTTCAGTAGAATGTCGAAAGTAATTCAGGCTTGCTCTGGTGATGCTTTACTGCGCTCTGGTCAAGACAACTCGCATCAGTCTCTCAACCAATCAGACAACTCGCATCAGTCTCTCAACCAATCAGATGAAAAACTATAACTAATCTCGACTTGACCGCTCGCGTTTTCTGAGCTTCAAGTAAGAAGCAAAAAAAAATGATAAACGACGTTTCACCAAATCAACAAAATATGATATGCAAGCCTAACCTGGCGTACAGCACACATCAGCTCAAACAGAAGCGAAGTAGCATTGTCCAGAACCTCTTTCAATAATTTGTCAGTCTAAAAAGCAACGGAAAGTATACATTATTTATACAAGCAGGGGTTTCATGACAGGGCATCCTAACGAGAATTATCTAGCAAAAACTAAACACTGAGTGTGGATTCCTTCATGTTCCATGCAAAAGTAGGCAGGTACTAACACTTGTGCACGTGGAGGTCCCACCTTCTATTGAAAACCCTGGAAGAGTCTACACAGAACGTCACTGTCAATGGAACCCGAGATAGCCAGAGTACTACACAAAACTTAGACCCTGATAAAGAATTTCTAATAAGGAGCTCTTTTCGATTGGGTGGTCGAATCGAGGGAGCAGTAATGCCATACTATGATCTGATTTTCTTTTAAACTTAATAACCACTAAGTTCACAAGTCACCAGGACGCGCTTCAGTAGTAGTACACCCTGGTAAAGGCATTTGAAGACAAAAATCCTACCTCTTTTTCCCTATCTCCCACTGTAAACATGTTCCTGTCAGCTCCCGACAACAACAGCTGAGCTGCAGGAGAGATGCCAGCTGGTTGCTGTGATGTGGTTAGAGGATGAAGGACAATGCATTTCAGAAGCTCCTTGATGGCTTGTCCCCTATATAGAGAAAGCACTTCCGCTGAGTTAGTGTCTGACTATAAACAGAGCCGTTACATATGTGTAGAAATCCTACTTTGACACACTAAGATATACTTTTTTCTTCAATTGGTAAAATTGCAGTTCATCTGTGTGGATCATTTAATAATGCAAAACAAAAGTACGCGCATATTTTGACTGGTTCTTTCAACTGTACATCTGATCTAGAGGAGGATAAACGCTTAGATGACGTCACCACTAACAATTTTTGGCTTCTTTGTAACAAACATATTTCATTTTGCCGTGGGTCTGTACAGTAATACATGTGCAGATGACGTCAAAATGTGGTATTAACATCTCAGACACACTCGGCTGCGGTCACAAAAGGCAGCATATTTCAGATTGGCGAGTACGAAGTTGTAACACGAGTAAAAGAATGTAAAACTAGTGAAAATATCAAATAGTGCGCGTTGCCAAAATTTCGTCCTTCTTGATTTTCTGTGATGCGTTTTTCATGTAGGTTATTAATAATTGACAACATAATTACTCCTGCAAATTGGTGTATGTAAGCCTTATAAATTTTCAAAGACTACAAATTACATTCGCCCTACGGGCTCGCGCAATTTTGTTATCTTTGAAAAATAAACTCGATTTACTCGTGCTTACCAACACCAAATTGTGCGAGAAATCTTGTTACAAATTAGTCTAATTATTTGAAAAGTAGAATTAAACACAAATAGATTCCACATTGCCGTGGGAATGAACAGTAGATTGCAACTTTCTTTGTTCTCACCAAAAATTTGGTTGTCATCTGTGATCGTCTACTGAAAAGACGACCGCCAACATGGAATCTGTTTTTGATTATTTCATTAAATAAACAATAGCCCCTATTTGGCGCGCAAATATGCACGGGTATTCATCCACGGTCACAATCAGTTCCAAGATGCGAACTGTGAGCGTCGAGGAACAGATAATGTCCAACGACGAATATAAAAGCATATTTTCGCGCAAACTAGAGGCTATTGTGTTTACCGTCCTTCACGCGCGTGAAAAAGTGTCTAGTAACAGCCTACTGCATGCAGGAGAGGGATGTTTTCTTTTGGGTGTTCTCTGGTACAGCTTTAACAACCAGAAAAGATTTACCTTCTTCTGTAACAACCGCAAAATCCTTTCTCATAACGTAAGGTTTGAAATTGGGGAATATCACTTGGGTAATACTCTCGCATATCACCCAATTTAGCTGGGGAATATTCGTTCACAGGATGCCCCTAAACCAATCACGCGTGAGCAAAAATATTTGATGGACCATAAACGTCGTTATACAGCAGTCACTTACACTTCAGATGCCGCAGCATCAACAACTTACTTGTGAGCTTTGATGACCATCAGTCGTGTAGAAAGAATGTCTGTCTCACGAAACAGACATACAAATGTCTGCAATAACACCACAACAAAGCTGCAAATGAACAAGAAAATTGTATCCAAACCAGGACGTACACAAGGTTTATTCCAGAGAGCGGAGTTGCATGATTTCAGCAAGTCAAGAAAAATTGCCGCATCTAATTTACCTCACAGCGTCAAATGGGGCGTAATTAATTGTGTCCATGGATAAGTACTCCTATCACGCAGTATTTACTTTTTTTCCCTTCGTTTTGGATGGAAAGTATTCGCAGGAATAACCCACGGCAAGATCAATATAATGGTTACTAAATGTATATAAAACTCACTTCAAAATTGCTAGCTTTTAAAATCTCAACTGCCCTTATCGTTTTGCAGCTGTCTAAACTGTATGTTTAGATATGATTATACACATATACACATTTTTTCAGTTATCCTATATTCGAGCCTCTTTCTTACAAAGTAGCCCCCTGAAACTAAAAACTTAGGTCCACTGGGCCCTCTTTGACTAAAATAAACCGTGAGTACAAGCGCAATAGTTCACCGGAAAAAAAAAAAAATCCGTTAATAAAGTTCATCCTTTGTTATAAGTGACTGAGTGGGAGAACCCGGATGGGAAAATATTTAGTTCAAGGTCATGACTAACCGACCAAGCACAGCGAGGTTCCTGCATCATGAAAGAGGGTCAAATACGATGATATACGGTCATATGATTAAAACACTTACTCAAGCTCATCCTCTCTGTTGCTTCCTTTCTTTCGTGATGATGAAGATTGGCTGCGGGATTGCGGCATATATCGCTGAAGTTGACTCACCATGAACAAAAAGAGATCTGGTGACTAAAAGTTGTAACGCATTCAATACTCGGCGGCAATAATGCAGATCAGATTTCGTAAAACAGAAGTGGCAAAAGGGGACATTATGCTGCGAACGCCAAACAGAGAAGACGATTACAAATGTATGTGACACGTGGTAGAAATACGCGACAATGAAATTGCGTTATATCAAATCGCCATTTTGGATGCCAATCCAGTCATACGATAGGTTCATTTGTACTTTGTGGTACAAGATACTCCTCTGATTGATTGCATACCATAGTGCCTTCTTAGGCATTGTTCACACTTGGTGCCCGGGCACCGTTCCCGGGTTCTATTCTACGCCGGGCACCAATGTAAACACACCTTTTTTCCTGGTACCCACGCCAGAATTCGGGCACGGTGCCGGTGCCCGAGTACAAGGTCTCGACCTTGTACTCGGGCACTAAACTGGGCACTGAGTCCTTGTGTGAACACATTTTTCGTTGGTGCCCTGGCACTTTACCCACAAACCACTTGTTTTCGTACCCACAATTCCTTGTCCCACTCGAGATTTCAATAGTGAGCGTGTGCTCTGTTTATTGAATGTGAACATATCTTCAGACTGGGTACCGTGTGTCTGAACACAGCATCATTTTGTGCCGGTGCCCGGGTACTAGTGCCCGGGCATCAAGTGTGAACACTGCCTAATACTACTAATAATGTACATGAAAAAAATTCCACGCTTTTGATTGGCTGAAAACGAGTGCATTCTCATGTAAAACGAATGCAAAGTTGTAACACAAGTGCAAAGTTGTAGCACGAGCACAATTTACCAATAGCGCGCATGCTTTCAAAATTTCGTCTGTTTTGCTTTTCTGCGATAATTTTTCATGTAAGTTATTGACAGGTAATAGCATGATTTTTCTTGCAATTTGGTGTACTAAAAATTGCACTTACCCTACTGGCTTATGCAATTTTGTTGCCTTTATAAAAATTTACTTGTGCTTATTAACACTAAATTGCACTCGAAATCATGTTATTATTTATACTAACAGACAACAAAGTCAAAATTGGAAAAAAAACAGATCATCAACACTTTCATCATTGAAACCTACCTTCCAGAAGTATTTTTTTAAGTTGAAACTCTTTTCTGCTGCGGTCAAAAGTTCCTGAACAAGGATAAATGTCTTCTCCATGATATGAGACTGAAGGATTTCTGTCTTCAGCTGATTAAACAAGTGCAACAACTGTGAACTAAAATGAAAATGTGAATCAAAATTTTTGTGCAAAATTAAACTTTCACCACATTGTTATAAGCCTCAATTATTACATGTAGCTATTTTTAGCTTGCAGCGTAACACATGCTAACACAGAACTTATGAAATATTTTCTCTTAAGGTCACAGGGTATTCCAGCCAGGTGCTTTTATCATTTATCGACAGTAAATACCTCTTACTAACCAAGTTCAAGGTCTCTACTGAAAGTTTCTGACCAAGTTTCTTCAGCTCAGATTTGAGACCCAAGCATGAAGCCTGCAGGCATCAATTAGGAGAACCCATCTTCCAATAAGTAGCCCTACCTCACTTTCTTTTAGCCAAAATTTTAAAGCAGCACCTGGGTGCTTATATAAGGAAATACAGTATTTGACTAACCTTCTGTCCCCACAATTTGAACTTTAGATAATTATTGACAGACAGTAATACAAGCTGTACTCACTTGTCAACTTTGTTAAATCCAGTTGGTGATGTTGGCGTGGAACTCCTTCGGCCATGATGGAGTGTAGATTTCTAGACAGAGGGAAGCAATCAAGTGACAAATTCATGGCCCCTATGAGTGACTAGCGTCTAATTTCTCCACACAATTTAACCCACTGAACCAGGCATTAACATCACTAGCTGATCACCAACTAAAGAAATGCTAGATTTAAATTAATTTCTCCTTACCAACACCTTTGGAAATGTACAGAGAACAGTATGGAGAAAATGCATACTGATGTTAGGTTGTAAAGGGTCAAAATTGATGACGTAATAAGAGAGTATCACTTGTATTAAAGTTAAATGTAGAAATATTTCATCATGTGGACTTACATGTAAGTTTCAACAACAAGATTCACAAGTTCTGTCCACTCATTGAAGCTGACAAACACAGAGCTGTCAACATTAAGCCTTTAGCCAACCAAAACCAAAGACATGTGTGCAATTTTTAAATGGCTACTTTCACCTCATTTTATTTGAATCCCTGATGAAAAATCCCTCAGGTATTCCACATCCCTCAAAGAAATTTAAAAAGCAGTCATTTCCCAGTTTGGAGGGGAATGAAATAGAAAATTTACTAAAAGCAGGTTTACCAGTAGATGACTAAGAACCAGAACTATGTTCAGTTCAATATGCTTGAAGGTTCGCGTAACCTTTTAAGAATCACTAGGACATTAAATTGAAGTCCCAACACTTGCACAAAACCTGACAAAACTGATGCTATACTTGGCTCCACAATAACCTGGTGGTCCTCAATCTCTTAATTGCCTCTTACTTTCAAACTTACAGTAAACCTTAATACAGTGCATATGAAGAACCAATTTCTTGTGGCTCTTTCACATGAAGTTGGCTAATATGCCCAGTAGCTCAAACTATACTGATCTGACTGAGCACTTTAGAATTATCTCTGCTTAAACCTGGTTTTTGTATGTAGGATAAATCCCAGACAATTGGCATTTTAACTGTTTCCCAACTGTCGCGAATTTTCAAACAAATGAAAACTTGATATGGTACAGATACTGACTGTCTGGGAAAGTCAAACATCTCCCAGATTTGATCAGGGATCGATCACGATATTTGGAAACTTCAGTTTTCATTGTTGGAGAAGTTGGCAATAGTTTTACAGTACCACTCACATATGTGTTAACTGCACAGACAAACTTCATACGCTCAGATGCAAGATAGTCAAATGCACATTTGCAATTTTTTTTTGCACTTGGAAAAAATGCGCAACTCCTGTGTCTTTGTTCTTCAGTGCTGTAAGTTTTCTTTGTATTACATTGTTGTTTAAAATAAAGAACTTTTAGCTTTGAAAAAGCTATGAGTTGACAACAGAAATTTGCATAATGAAAAAGGCTATCACTTTAAACTCACACATGTTGCATCACTTTGCGAAATTTATTGCATAACGAGCGGTAGCAGTAGATCTGCTTGATTTGAGTCGTGATGAATCAGAAGGGACGGAAAATGTCACTCCACAAGGTATCAAAACATGTGAAGTATTTAGTGAGTAATGAAGCAAATACTCACTAATAATTTTTTATGCTTCCCAATTCATTCTTTGCAATCAGTCCTTTGGTAGCTTAGCTGCAGACTAGCCCTGAGTCACAATTAAAAAAAAAAAAAAACATGCAAAAGAATGTGGTACAGACATCTGTTGATCTCCAGGTATGTCAGCAAAATCTGGGATGGTTAGGAAACAGTAAATTGTCAATCACCAGGAAATTTCTTGATTTTGTTCATCAGTACTTACATTGATAGCCCATGTAGTTGTAAATACACACAATACATGCCCGCATAGCTTACTAAAAGGAAAAAAAAAACTTACCAAAATGCAGTTGTTCCATGTGCTTTTAAGATGCATGTACATTGGTGATTTTTCAGAAAGGATATATAAATCCATTTCCATCAATTCAAAGTTGTTGCTAGAGGAATCATTGCTCTCATCATCAGAATAATAGTCCAATTCTCCCCCACTGTCCATGGAACCATTACTGTCACTACCATAACGACTCCTTCCATAGGGGGAGCATGCCCTGTTTTGACCACTAGAATCCACTGACTTTTGTCTGTTAAAATTGTTTGATGTACACTGATATGAAATCTCAAGTTCACTACTGCTGGAGCTACAATTCAACTCATCATAGTCATTGCTAGGTTTCTTCTGCTGTGAAGCTGTCATTTTCTTTCTTGCTGACCAACATTTCCTGATCTCAGTCTTGCACCTGAGCTTGACTGTGATGATCAATGATTCATGACTGGAGGAGGTGGTGGAAGAGGTCGTGTATTTCGGGGTGATGCAGAAACAGCACCAATATTAGGAGTTGGACCTGAATACAATTTTGCTGTTGTTCATGCCTTGGATGTCGCAGATCAGGATCTGAAGCACTTAAATGAAGTCTGTTTGTCGGTACTGAAAGATGTTGTGTCGTGATTGGACTGACTTTCCACACTTCCCATTGATGTTTTAGATTTAAGGTTATATCCCACTTGCGGTGTTGAATCTACTCTCAACACTGGAGATGTGCTGAGAATGGAAGAAGTTTGGAGAGCTACCTTCAATGCTGAATTGTTTTCACTTGAAGGAATGGCTACTGCTTGGCTTGATGCTGTTTGCTTAAAAATCTTTTTATTAAACTAACAGAATGTGCTGGTTCTTGGTCTTTAAATCTCCCCCAAGAAATTCTGCAACATCATGGATCTGAAAGAAAACCAATTTTGCATTGAAGAATAATCTTCATTTTACTCTTGGAAAAACCTGGTTCCTGACAAACAAGTTCAAGTACAGTGTTCTTTCATCATTTATTCCAAATAGCTCATGATACAATTTCTTTTTAATTTAAAATTATACATAAGCATTGTTTCTATCTCATGATCTTCAATCATCTCTAGAGAAATTGGAAAAAAAAATTCCAATTCGGGATTTTGGGATGCATCTGGCCAATGAAAGACCTAGACCTAACAAAATGACCCACCCACAGCCTGGACCTACAATAGAGTCCAGCCCTCTTACCAAATCCCTTAATCGTCTAAGGATCACCCATCAAAGTCCGTGTGAGCTTGAGAATTGTTTGTTTTGACAAGAAATATGGCACCCACTGAGACAGGAAACTATTACCATAAAATAATGAATTTTTATTCTAGAAATTATACGAAAGACCTCATGCTAAACTATTTGACTACATGTCCCAGGAGGTTTGGAGATTTAAACAACCAGCGAAATGTGCACACTGTGTTAAGTATGATTTTACGATATGTGTGGATCATCAATCATTTAAAGCTAATATTTCAACACAGAATGAAGTCGTAAATATGTGCGCTTTAACCCTGGCCGATCTGCAACATCAATTATTATTTAAATTTATTTGTCAAAAGGTACTTTATAACATTACACCTAACAGAGCGAAATCAAAATTAGGTCGATCGCTTGAACTTCAACACCATTAAGATTTTACGAATCGCTCTTTTGTTGACTGAATACATTTCTGTGCTTGTTTTAGCGATATCGGGTAAGATATACAGGAGATCTCCGGAAGAAATTCATATTTATCAATTCTTGGTGTAGCAAATGAGCTTTACACTGCCGACACCTCCAAAAAATTAGCGGGAGAAATATTCCGGTTACATGTACCTTACAAAGCCGGTCCTTAACGATGATGACGGTTTGTCAAACGGTAGTTTTAGTAGGACTCACCAGCTCTACAGATGTAACGCAAGCTGAATCCACACGCAGTCTGATATCTTTCGAAGTCCTCGGAGGATTTTCAGGTATGTAAAGCATTTCGTCGCCGAGAACAGCGAACTGAAAAGTCTTCTTAAAACCATCTGCAACAACAACGCATGGTTCGATCACTCGAATACCTTCATAGCGATCTTGCGGCAGTACACGCTTCAAAAAGCTGTAAACTTTCTGGTGTCTCTGAGCTCCTTCTTCTAAAGTGGATCCTGCCATCGAAATCGCTTAAATGATACTAATATGGCGGAGAAAAAGGCCACGGTTGACACCGCAAGCCCCTCCATAACTTTGCTGTTACGCGCGAGTTGTTTCTGTTTGTTCACGAAGGCATTTACGTCACCCAAAAATTAACCAATGGGAAGATAGCTTTGTCAAAGTAACGCGTGCAAGATCTCGCGCGCGCTTTCTTCAAAGTAATCGATTCAAGGGTTTTGTTTACGTTATTCAAATGTGCTTTGGAACTAACCAGAAACATATTAACGGACAGGGGGTGAAAAAAACTGATCTTGTAGTGAAAACGTGAAATTAAATAAATCCAAGTAGACAGTCTGTTGAACGCTGAAGTGTTAACCCACATTTATTCCACATGAAAAGTTCTTAACGTTGGACTTGGCACTGTTGATGCAAAACATATATATATATATATATATATTTTTTTTTTTTCGCTTTTCCGTTTTCTCAACGGGTTCCTTTGTTCAAATGTTGATAGCTAGAATTTTCGAGAAATTTTAGGGCGGATTTCTTTCATTGTCTACGACTTAACAAGAACACCTGTCTAGAAAATTTTTAATGGCGTGTTACTCAAAATGTTATCCTCTGAAAGAGTGATCAACACGTTTTCAGTGCTTAGGTAAAACGTGAACATTAATTGAAGACTACACTTAATCCAGAAATCCTACACGTGTAAGAGGAACGCGTCGCAAGTGTACTGTAAATGGACTTTTCCGCAAAAATTAAGTGCACGAGGGAATCTTGAATCATAATTTATCATATGAATTAGAATTTAAAATATCGTTCCAGGGATAGCGGACGAAAATAAATTCACTGACGTTAATACATGTGCCCCGAGGCTGATAAAGCCATTTTAACAAACATGTTTTTCTCTTGTTATTTTCGTTGCCAAGATTCAATCAGTGATATCAGTTATATTTTTGGCAAAACGGTTTTGGATGCATTTTGGTAAGTTACGATGCTCTAAGTTAATCAAAGTAGCCGAAACAAAATGCATTTGCTTTCGCTCATTAAACGTCTGGGAGGAAAAAAAAAAAGGCAGTGATACACTAAACCTGCATTTATTATGAGGAGTTTTCCACGAAGTTTTACTTGGCAATGTAGGGGAAAAACTATTATTTTTCTTTTGGTTTATTTTTTCCTTTCCTTCTCTCGCTTCTGTATTGTTTCGACGAGTTACCTTGTCCAAGGGCGGGTTTTTTTCATCGCCAGTAACTTCACAACAATACCAGTTTAGGAAATGGCATAGGCAATGCATAGAGTCGCAATGGGGTGACGTTTTTTACGACTAAAAGTTTAAATGTTGGCAATTTTACGGCTACCGGTTAGTTTATTTCCGTAACGTTTGACAGAAATTTTTCTAAGGTTATTATTTTTTTTTAAGAATACCGTTCAGAAATTGTCCACTGATTTTTATGCCTTACGGCTAAGTATTTCCTTTTTTTTTCGTTTTACGGCCAAAGGTTGAAGCAGGAAAATATAAGTAGTTTATGTTCTCTCATTGGGTTGAAATGATTCCTAAGGAAAAAAAAAATCATGGATATATATCCATCGATTTTTTTTAAAGTACCCTACCACTGTCTGTTTCGAAACCAGATTAAGAAAGAGAGGTCAAACTGCTTGGTAAAGAGATATGATGGGCCAATCTTAATTAACCCTTACATGCCTTGGCCTGTACTGGAGCTAATCACGCGCTACATTTCATGGGTTCACTGCACAATACATTTTGAGGTAGCTGGAAGAGAGGGTTTTCAAATCAAAACTTAAAAAGAAAATAAAATGCCGCGGTGGATGTCTGGGTTCTAAGAATTGATTACAGACAGGTTAGTTTCTGAGAAAAGCTTGACCTGTAACACCAAATTAATTGCGAAACTCAGACAAGATTTTAGATAAAAAATTTCACGAAAGACCACTAGTGTCGTCAGAATGAACCTGCGACGTGGATTTCTGTGCGTAAAGAAAGATTAATTGGACGTCAAGAGGGCGCTCGGAAAAAGTGAGAGGATCCTCGCTCGCTATTTTAAGGGGATTAATTGGCCGGAAAAATTTCATGGAGTTGACCGAGACGTAGTTTGTGGGGTAAAAGCGATTTGGCGTCGCGAGTTTGCCATATATATCGGTAGAATCCGGGCGCCAGCATTAAGCCAGATTGGTTCGCTAGTTTTTTCAGGATAAACCGGGGCATTTCGGTCAGGTGTCAAGCTTCAAAGAGTTTTCTTCCGAAGAGAAATTTTTGTAAAATCTTGATTTTGTACAGAGTTTTAGATACTGAGAGAAATTGGTACGATAAAGAAGCGGTTCCAGAGGGGAGATACGAAAATCTTCCCCTGTCGATGACGAGGGAAAGAAACGATTATTTTCGTTGTGGCGAGCGATTGACATATTGCAAAGGAACCCAACTAAAAGAATTGGACTTGAATTTAAATCCCAACTTTTGATTCTTGATTTTAGAGAAGATATTGAGAGCGAAGAGTGAACAACCACCTTACAAAGACTACGGGACAATCCTTCGTTTACAATGGAGCACTTGCTAATGACATTTTGCATATGCGTGATTTGAAAGACGTCAATAGGAGGGTAACTGACAGCGATGTAAGAAATTTTACTTCGAACGTCAGAAAATCATACCATACCCTCAAACATTGTAGTGATCCCAACCCCGTGGCCCGTGATTGATTACCTGATAGTTTCTTGTTGGGGCGAAGGGAAGAAGCTGATGACCTGTCTGCTTAAACTCAGAGATGTAATTCTGATAAGACAAAGAATTGGTCATCGGCGAGTTCGTCCTACCGTTGCATCTTCCGAATGAAGATTCAAACACGGCCGTCAGCTTCAAGAAAAGTTGGCATGTTTATTCAAGATACAGCCCACCATCTTGCTTACGTGTCGAGCTTGTAACGTGATCAGCAACATCTAAGTTACTCTTTTACCTTCACTGCTACATCGGAAGGTTTTCATCAAACTTTACCCTCCATGGGCGTCAAAAGTTATGTACGGAATACTACTGAAATAATTGAACACACTGGATTATGGATTCAAATTTTCCTTGCTCTTTGAAACTTTTAATGAATTTTGTTTCTTTTTCAATAATGAATATACTATCATAATAATTGTTCATCTCTTTTTTTTTGCCCTTCTTCACAAAACTAGAATCTAGAGATTACAATAGACGGATTCTTTCCCCCGAATCGAATCAGAAAGAAATCCTAGTAGCAGCTTTCTCAGCCAACACTGCGTGATTTACATAAATGAAAACAATCACGTCGCAAGCATTATTCAGTTTAACTGCACTTTGACTTACAGATTCGTGCAACTCTGCACTGATATATCAGCATTACTCGCTTATAGCAGTAAAGTGAACTGAAGGACGCGCCATTAGGGAAGAAAATAGGCAACAAAAAAGAAAAAAAAAATGATAGTGTTGTCTATCTGAGCTCGTGTCGAGGATTGGCCACGTTGCAATGCGAGGGAAGCATACGGCAGAACACAATTCAGAATTTCTAGGGACACCATCGACTTATCCATTTCTGTATTACTGTTCTACAACTCTAATTTTCGGCAGGTTTATCAAATTCTGTCCGTTGCCGGTGAGAGGTCTAAAAGACACCTCGTGGAAGGTGAAATAACATATTTTACTCCAGTTTTCACCTGCAATTTCCTGGGATGAATTTCCTCAAAGTTCTGGTCGATCGATATTTTTTTAAATAAAACCGAAAGCTCAGTTTTGAATTAGCTTTTGTCTGAACGTCTTAATCGACAGTCCTTTATCATAAAGTCGATAAACTGTTCTCAAGAAGAAAATATGATCCATCCATAAGCTGAAACCGAAAAAACAAAAGGACCTCTAGGAATATTGAGAAAATCGATAGCTGGCTGAAGCCATGACGCCATGACGGCCTAAGATTACAAGTCACAACAACAACGGCCGTGCATTCAGAATAAACCAACGCGCACACAATTTTTGTTTTGATAAATGTGAAGTACATATATCAAGGTTTACTGTAATATATATATTTTTTTTTTCCGCGCTATATTTCATGGGTTCACAATTCTTACGAGTTGGATTACCACTACACCGGGTGAGACATATTTGAATCAAATTTTCGTCATAGTTTTAATTTGTTTGGCTAAAAATCCCTCAATTTCTTACAGAATCTGACAATGAACAAAATAACAAATAATAAGACTCATGATAGGAAAAAGATTAGTAAATAGAATCTCTCGCTAATTATTGGGGAACAAGCCGACAGATAAACGCTCAACTAAACTCAAAATTATCATGGCGAAGTTTATTTATACAGCGACAAAGATATGGATGACGAAGCTTATAACTACCCAGGAGTTCGTCGGATACTGTGTTAATCTCTTGGTTATGAAGGCTTGGATTTATCAGAGATCTGTTGGACAATTAATAAAAAAACAGACAAATTATACGATTATTCAAATTTGTGCTAAAACTTTAATTTCTTTTTTTAAGTAACCCTCTACGTTTTTCCTTCCTGTGTCATCTCTCTTTCCTATTTCTATTTCTAAGTGATGATGTAAAAACGCTATTCTGCCTTACTGCCTCAATAAAACTGACCAGCAACAAGAATTAACAGGTACAATAACGAATTTAACACACACTACAAGATAATAAGAAATATTGCATTGTAAAGAGACAAACAAATATAAATACTGCACATCACGTTAAAGAGAATAAGAATGAAAAGAAAAAAAAAAATTGAGGATACCGTATATTTGTCCCATTTCTTTTCTGGATCATACGGCTCCCATCTGCTGGCAGGGAAAATATGTTTATTCCTCTCGTACCATGAACGGAGAACAACTTTCCCAGCATGTGACTGTAGAGAGGAAAAATAAATTAAATAAAATGGAAATCAGAGACGGGGGCGTCCGTACATGTATAATCGCGTTTGTCAGAAAAACTCTCTGATTGTGAAGAAACCCACACTTGCGATCACATACGTCTGCCATATGTCAAAAACGCGGAGTTCAAGACGTGTATAGTTTGAATTTATATTTGCATCCCCTTCTCTGCGATAGCCTTCGTCAGCTGGTCCGCGTTTCTCTACCACAGGCCTCGGTGAGAGAGCGATTGATCACGGACTACGAAAGCGCTCAAAATCGCACTGAAAAAGTAATCCAAACTCACACGCATCCATCCTGAATCAGACAGTGATGTGCAAATAACTCACCTCGTCTTTCTCCACGGATGCGTCGCTAATCACTCTAACATCTTCATGGACATCAAAACTAAATAACGGTCCGCTTTTACCGCGAGCCTTGTTCACAATGAAATCATAGAAAGAGTAATGCTGCAATATGAAAATACAAGAAGGTTAGGATTTCGAGTTGCCGGAGAACCATTTTCTGTTACATTTAACCCTCCAGAAGTTTGTCAGATCTCTAAATGCACTGCTATCCACTTACACTCCTAATTGGGGAGATCATGAACAGGAAATGGTCTCAACCCCTTGACAACTAAGAGTGACTAGCATCTAATTTATCCCTGAATCACAAGTTAAGGGCAAGAAAATACATGAAAAGATAAACAATAGAGAAACTCTTGATTGTTAAACAAATTCTGCTCGTCAGTACCTCAGGAAATGTATAGATAGCAGTATGGATAATATGCCTACTGATGTTAGGATGTAAAGATGTAATAAAATTTACACATAACTGCAATTTATAATTCCGTAGAAATGACTTTCCGCTGTTGTTCCGTTTAAAAAGCTCTCCTTCAGTATCGCTTAATATTCAGTTATCTTAAATCTTGAATCTTTTCCACGAATGGTACTCACATGAGGTATAATAAGATCTTCCTTAATGTACATTAAGTTTTCAGTAGTCACAGCCCTGTAAAAAGGGAAAAAAAATAAAGGCTATGATAGGTAAGTTTCACAAAAGTCCACGCTGTGACTGTTTTGGCTGCCATGGTAAGAAGAAATAAAAAACGAGGAAAAACCACCAAAAAAAAAAATTGCTGTGAGAATCGCCAACTTGGTGACCTCTGATGGTCAAAGAGGGACAAAAATTTTTCTACATCGTTCTGGAGTTTTGTACAAAATATCCTTTATCCTTCCTTTCTTCCCTTGTTTTTGGGTTTGTTTTGCTTTTTTTTTGTTGTTGTTGTAGTTGTTTTTTGTTTCCTTTCAACTAAAACTTTATGGCCGGCGACAATTTATAGGAGTTTCAATACTCTTGTTGCTATAGGCGGCTGCCGATGGTGTAATAGCCGGCTGTTTCTGGAAAAGGCGTCGTAAAGCGATACCCAAAGAAAAAAAAGCTCCTGAACAGACGGCGGTAAGAGGTATTTTAGGTGGCAGCAGACTGCTTGTAACCAGCTTTTCCTGAAACCTCTGCATTTCTATGATTCTATGTCGCCAAATAGTGTCTTTGAAAAAAATTAGCTTGGAGCCCTGAAGGACTGCAAACTTGACCTTTTAACTGCCAAGACCTAATTGTTAATTCTCCCATCCAGCTGCTACACGTTTCCTTGTAAATCAGTTATGAGAAATTGGTTTTAGATCAAGACAACAATTACTCCTACCTGATAAGTATTCTCATTACATGTTTGCTGGGTAATGTAAGGGTATTTTTGGGAGAAGTTTCATGTTAACCCAACTAGTTTAGCCTTCAAGTTATTTTGGGTGTTCCACTACTGTATGTACTGTTTATTTATTTATTTATAATCATATTCTTGTAAATTCTTTTAGTTGTTTACAGTTGTAGAAATAAACTGTTGTTGTCGTTGTTAATCACTAGTGGGAGTTTAAGGGTTAGGAGAGAGTACACTCCTCACTAATTATGAAAAAAAGAAAAGGACTCAGTGTTTGTCGAGTAATAAGCTGTGAATCCCAAATGGTGATCCATGCTTTCCAAGTTTCATAGACTTACCTAAACTCAGTAAAATCTTTGCGCAATTGTTCGACGCATTTTTGAAGGAACTGAGAGATTGTGTTGCCTTTCTTCATCTGTGATGGAAACAAAGAGAGTGTTATTTTATTTATTTATTTTTTAACATATTCATATTCCTATCTGGAGTTCAGTTCATTTGAACCTCACCTTTATTGTTCTCCTATGACCAGATCCATCCCAGTAACTGTAAGTGATTTCCACGTCTTCATCTAAAATGACACATTTTATAAACATGAAAATACAATTTTAAATACAAAAAAAAGACTAGGAATTTTTATCTTTTTTTTTTTTTTTGCAGCCATTATCTTCCCTTTTTAGACACAAGGTTACAAGTCAATTCTCATGAACTGGGAACAATAGTAGCTACATGTATTCCCAGAATGCTTAACACCTAACGATAAACTAGCACTCGTCAGTATTTTACATGATTTTTTATCTGTTTTCTGACACATTGTACAAAAGTTATTCTTGACCAGATGCACTAGACAGACTGTCAATCAGAAAGAAATTAGACTAGAATTTTAAAATCTTGAATACACAGTGCAGACATGTGTAGAAACAGACCTCCCTTTCTGTCCACAACTAAATATATCTTTTGTCAAATCACTATAACTCATTTACTAAAAAAACCCAATCATCCTTCCCATAACATGTGCACATGAATGCCAGTGTATTTGACAATTTACAGGCAAGAGTGACATTTTAGGAGTGTTCGTAACCCTTCAACTCCAAAGATCTGATTATTAATGCTTCCCTGTAGCTGCTACACATTTCCTTGTAAATCAGTTATGAGAATTCATTATTAGATCAAGATAACCACTTCTACCTTATAAGTTGGAGTTTTTCTCAATACCTGTTTGCAGGATAATGTGTGGATATTATAGGGAGAGGTTCCATGTTAATCACTTCTGGGAGTTAAAGGGTTAACTGCACAAGCTGGTTTGTTGAGTATATAAAATCATAAGATAAATTTAGGTAATAACATGATTTTGAGTGCAATTTGATGCAAATAAGCACAAGCAAATTTTTCAAAGACAACAAAATTGCTCAAGCCCTAAGGAAGAGTGCAATTTGCAGTCTTTGAAAATTTATAAGCGCCTATCACACCAAATTGAGAGAGAAATCAAGTTATTACTTGTTAATAATGTCCATGAAAAACATTGCAGAAAATCCAGCCAGACAAAATTTTTTAAAGCATGTGTACCGTATTTGTAACTTACAATTGTGCTACAACTTTGCACTCATGTTACATGAGAATGCACTCATTTTCAGCCAATCAGAAGTGTGTAATTTTTTCATGTCCATTATCAGCTAAATTATAAAAGAATTTTGATTGGTTCTTACTAATCATTCATTGGAGGACAAACACACAGATGACTTTGCTTTACCATATAAAACAAATAGGTTTCATGTTGCCTTAGGTCTTTACAGTAATACAAAATGTAGATCACAGAAGACAAAAATATATGGTAAGAGCATTAGTGACTTATGTGTCCCTTTTTCTGTTCTCACCACATTTTTACATTTTTTGATATCTTTTACTGAACAGAGGCACAACAACATGGAATATATTTGTTAAATGTTACTTTACAAAAAACAAAACAAAACAGAACAAAAAAAAATCTCTTTTTCAGTTCTCACTCTTAATCTTCTCTTGTTTTTCTACCCATTCTTGTCTGATCTTTTCCCTCTCTAATCTTTCCATCTCCTGTCTCAAAAGAATTCCCAAAATTTATTTATTAATTACACAATGCAGTGTCCATTTGTAACCAACATTATACATTCTACATAATGTGTTATTTTCCAGTGGTGGTAAGCAGCAAGATGAATGGTACATGTTTTCCTCATACATCTGTACCTCAGGGCCTGAAAATGGGTTATGTGACCTTGGGCAGGCAGTTGTTTTTGCTCCATCTGCTACTACTAACTCCTTGTTCACATATTAACGTACCTCTCTATCCCTGTCTGGCAAAAATGACGTGTCCACATCAGGATTTTTCCCAAGCTTTTTCTTTTTCAGTGGGACAACTGTTTGAAAAATATTAGAATTCACACTTCCTTACATTCAAGGTTACCAGTAATATGAAATTTATATATGTGAAATGCAGCATAGGAAATGGAATCTGATATGAAAGCGATCTTCACAGTAATGAACACTTCTTAAGCAGCAGTGAAAATATGGCTTAAAGAAAAAAAAAATTCAGGCCTGTATGGGATTAGAACCCACAACCACTGATACCGGTGCAGTGCTCTACCAACTATACTAACAAGCCAACCAGGAGCAGGTCATCATGATAATATTATTGCAGTCTTTACCCTTCTTTTTTAAGCCCATTCCCCTCTTCCACCTCTCGCATTCTGTACAGTTTCTGACAGGTTTTTTTCTACTTCAAGCTGGATTGTCATTTCCATTCTTATCTGCTACGCATTGCCTTGTAAATTAGTCTTTTGGTGGTGTTAAGTCAAGATAACAACTTCTAAGCTTAACCCTTTAACTCCCAAGATCTCATGAGTAATTCTCCTTACTGTCTGCCATACAGTTCTTGTGATGTTAGTTTTGAGAATTTGGTATTGGATCAACTAAAAATGCTCTAATTGATATTTTTCTTTTTCTCATTACTTGTCTGCTTGATATTGTATCGGTATCGTAAGGAGAAATTCTGTCTTGGTCACTTATGGGAGTTCAAGGGCTAATAGGCCATTTTACAGCTGAGTTCTCAGCTGCCAAGCCTTTGATTTATAGTGTGGCTGAAGGTGACCTGGTTGTGATAGAGACCAGTATCTAGTCAGCATGATAACAAAGTAATTTGCATTTGAAAAGCAGCAAGGTTTGTATCCTAAAAAGGTCAACCTTAACCTCACTCCTGTTCAAAGGCTTGGCAACCAAGCACACAGCTGCAAAATGGACTATTATTCTCATTACCTGTATGCTGGATTATGCATGGATATTCTTAGGAGAAGTTACATTTTCATTACTTATAGGATTTAAGGCCCAAAAGACAATACAACATATGGGATCAGGAATTGAATTCTGACCTCAAAAACCAGAATTGCAAATTTTCCTCCATGTTTAGCCAAGTTAAGTGAGCCACAATTTGTACAACATAAATTTAGAATAAAGAAATTGAATAATACCATGTTGATCATCACTGTCTTCACCTCCTTCATCCTCATCAAGGTTAAATGACAACGCGGAGGTTTGTTTCAGTTTTATTTTTTTCTGTTTCTTTTCGAGGATTCACTGCATAGAGGGGGAAACAATGATCGAATTCATTTGTAGGAAAGAAGATTAAATAATTGCATATCTGATGCATTTCCAGAGAATTTCAAAGTTTAGTTGATAGATAACTGAATTTAAAGTCTGCACTTTATTGCAACTTACAGACCAATTTTTTTTTTTTTCATCAGGTTTGAAAGATCTCATAATACATTTTTTTTTCATTTTATAAATCCAAATACATATATAAATGTATCACATTCAAGAAATTTTGGCAAATTTCTTTATCAAGTTATACCCTTAATAAATAATCACATCATTAATGACCAATCAATGAGTTGATAAATTATTTACAATAAATGATGAAAGTACATGAATTGCATTTGAACAAACCTTTCAGTTTCATCTGATTTAAGCTTTGCAGCCAGCTGCTTTTCATGTTCTCGAACAAGATCCTCTTGCTTGGCTCTCATTTGATCCAGGGTCACCAATCCTTGAAAATAATAATAATAATAATTAAAAAAAAAAAAACATCTATTTACCCCTTAACAATTTAACTCCCAGATCAAATTTGCAATTCTCCTTACTGTCAACCATACAATTCTTGTAATGTTAGTTCAGAGAATTAAGTATTGGATCAACTAGTTATCCCCATATTGTTAGTTTTCTTTATTCTCATCACTTGTCTGGTTGATATTGTATTGACAGTGTAAGGAGAAATTATGTCTTCGTCACTCATGAGAGTTAAAGGGTTAACCCTAAAAGTGACTAGCATCTAATTTCTTCTAACGATATCACTTCCGAATCAAACATCAAAGTCACTACAAAAAAGGAAATTATCACCAATGAAGCTCTTGATTGATTAACAAATTCTCCTTGTCAGCACCTTAGGAAATGTATAGAGAACAGTACGGAGAATATGCATACTGATGTTAGGGTGTAAAGGCTTAAGGATAAGCTAAGTGATTGCATCATTTGTTGCCGAGTGTTATAGTTTACTGTACTCAGCATTAAAACAATAACTTTTTTCACACTCAGAAGTTTCTAAAACAGTTGTTTGAAAAAATATCATGTTTTCAGTGATGGATGCCTTCCTAATGTGTCATTGGTCTGCTTCTGCTAAAAAGGTAAAAAAAGAAAAATTGAGATGGTGGCTTTTGTTACTGTGATAAGGTGACCTTTATAGTTGAACTGCAGTTATGGATAAAGAAATTAGAGCCTCCATAACTCATTTCTGATTCTAGTCTTCATAAATATAAATGTAATAGTCATAAATACTGCAATCTAATTAGCTATACTTCGTGTTATTGTACTGAGTGCCCGTGAGCAGCAAAACAACCAAAATTAAAAGCAAAAATAAGCTTGTCTAGCAATGAAATTTTAAGCGACTACTACATTCATAATTTTTGGCCAATATTAGCTCATTAGTGCTCGATTCTGTGTGAAAAATCTGGAGCTCTCAATCTAATTGTTTAATAACCCGTCAACCACAGGCTAACACAGGTCCAACCAAATCAGGTACTGAAATGATTTTCACGTACCGATAGTGCTTGATTTTAGTTGCTGCTCTACCACATCATAATGAGTAGAAAATTTGTTGCTGATGTCGGCGATCTTGTGTTTCTACGATAAAAAACCAACAACCTTAACATTACCACACGTTTTCTTTTACAGATTTATGATTCAAAGATCGGTGGGTCAGGAAGTGAATTTTCCTTGAGCAAATGACACGATGATTACCTCAGATATCTTATTTTTCGCGGCTTCAATGTCGGCTTTCATTTTTTCTCGCCTTTTCATCAGGGCCATGGCCCTTGCACCTTCCTTTGCAGCACCCTTGTATTCCGCCATTTTGCTTTACTTCCCTCGACAAGACTAGTGCCAGATTTCCGCTGAAGTTTATCATATCCATTGGAGGGGCGACCGCTGAAACGAAGCACAACATGAGCTTTTTTACCAGGCCCCCATTGAATAAATCTCTATTCGATGAACAGCCTAGCCTGTTTATCCCTTGAAAAGCGATTTTCCCGTTGGATAGCGTTATCCGCCCTGTGAACAACTGGGCATAGAGGGCGAAATTCTTGGTTTCAGATTTTACATTGCATTATTTTAAACTCGTCATCATTATCTCTTATGCCGTACTTTATTCACGATGAATATACGCTGAATCCTGGCTTACCAAGTTTTATTTTTTTTTATTTATTTATTTATTTTTTATCCACACATAAATCATTTATTTCGAAAAGAATACTTAAAGGATACTTAGCATGGGTTTAAAAAACGAACACAATTTGGAGAACAGTCCGATTTAAAAAAAAATGGCACTTTAACTAGTATAACGATTATCATTTAACTGACAACACAATTACTCGGCACCAGTCCTTCTGTTGTTACTCGGCAACTTTACTCTGCTGAAAAGTATTTCATTTGGGAGGACCTACCGGTTGGTTGGATGTTTTTCAGCAAATACATTTACCATGGTCACGAGAGAAAAAGCATCCGTGACAAAATTGATTAAAAAACGGCACCTTTCAAATGTTTTAAAGTAGCTCCGCTGATAACTTTGCAAGCTTCTCTTGCAACTTATAAAAGAAAGCTGGCAGGGATATAACCGAGTGATTCAAAGTGAAAATTTAGAACATTCCGTATTCTTCACGGCGATATGAAACCAAGATGCAAAGTATTGGAAATGCTAATTGACGGATTTTTTGGATTCGAAATTTGGAGAGCATTTTCATTGCATTTTCTTTTGTCATTCGTTTATTAAAGAAGAAAAATTTACACCCCCATCTGTAAAAATTAAACGAATTTCCCCCAAAGAGAATAATACGCGCCAAGCAACAACAACCTATTACGCATCCAAGATCGAATTTTAACATCTTACTCAGCTACGCAGTTTAAAGCTATAAAGAAAAAAAATAAGTAAAAACTGGTGAAAGTTACTTCCGATTTTATCCCGAAACAAGAATACGGCTTTTCATCAATTTCTTTAATAGGTTTTATTTTATCAGGACTTAGTATTATTTGTTTATTCAACCTCACTCAAACTCACTCTTGGTTATAAAACGCTATTTAAAATTTCTTACAAATTAATCATATGAAAAACTCCATTTCTTTTTTCTCTTTTCACCTATAACATCAACCTTAGAATGTATAAACTCCTTTGTCCAACTCTACTTCGCAAAAGGTAGGCATGCATTTTGCTTTTGTTTTGAAGAAACCAAATCAATAGGGTTCTAAATTGCTTTCATTATCTAAGCATGAAGCCCTAATAAACAATTTAAATATTAGTATTCTAGAAACAGTGTCTACATCCGAATAAGGGAACATTACACGTATAAACTAATTATGGAATTCTAATTCTTATTGGAGCTCAAAGATCTTTTCATTCACTTTCTCTCGAAGTCTTGGGTGACGAACAAGTTGGCTCCAATCAGGTACAAAACTACTCTTTTCAGACTGTTTCATCCCTTTTTATGTTCCCCTTTGATTTTAGAAACTCGCGTGTCAACACAGCCGTCCAATTGCCCGTGGCGTTCTGAATTCCACGCATCGTTAGGGAATAGGCTTTCCTTTCAGAGAGACTTTTTTTTTTTTTTTTTGCTTTTGTTTTTTGCTTTTTTTGTTTTTTTTTTTTGGGGAAAAACTGCCAAAACAAGTAAGGGAATGCCAGTTAATTGTTTTCAGCTCTAGGTAAATTTTGAATTCGATGAGCCCTGTCTACTAATCTTTTAAGTACGCATGTGTGCTCAAAGATATGTTCAACTTGTTTACTTTCGACATTCATTCACCATCAGGTTTTCCTAGGAAAATGGGTAAGAAATAAGTCGAGGGATAAAGATAAGAAAAAACGTTGATTTTATGTTCATCCTTTTAATTTTACAGTTTTACGAAAAATCTACAGCATGGCTTGTGCGAAGGGGCTGATCATTACCCTCCTCGGTTTCTACATGTTTACTGCCATTCTTGGCAAACAGGTAACTGCTTTAGAAAGTTAAGGCATATGAATATTACTGTTTTTCCTTTACTACTCAACTAATCCGGAAGAAAAGTAACAAGATACCCTGCTTACGGCCACTGCTAATGTAAAACAGTTTCGTATAAGCTGAAAACGGAAAGCAAGAGGTTTATTTTTTTCCGGTACACGCCAAAAACTTCTCGTTTTTCGCTTTCAACCGTTTACACTTTTTGGTAAAATATTCTTACAAGAACCGGCCTTTATTTGTCGCCTACGGCGGCGGGGGTGGATGGGGGGGATTTTGTTGGGGTCACATGGGTCTCAGGGGGAATGGAGGGGGATCAGTTATTGCTATGGGGGAGTACGGAAAATTGAAAACACTACAGATTCTTATTGGGGGCATCAGGTAAATGTGACACAACCAAAATCCTCAAACACCCCCACAAGGTAAAATATTCGTTTAATCTGTGTTCATTGTTTTGTTTGTTTGTTTGTTGCTGTTGTTTTTTTGTTTGTTTGTTTGTTTGTCTTTGGTGATTAAAGGTTTTAGGAAAAAAAGTCAGTAATAATCAGAATTCCCCCCAATCATTTTTTCCTCCACATCAGAAGTATTTTTGTTTGTAAAACCTTCTCAAGCAAGGTGCTATCGTGGCAACAAATTTAATTAACAGCCTTCAATGGCCGTGCATTAAAACTGGAGCGAAACTCATAGAAGCAAAGATCTATAACAGGAGTCACGGTGTCACACTATGCTGTTAGTGTGACATGTAGAGTGACCGATTCATTGCCTAATGGTGGACTTTGACGAAAAGATTATGCATAAGATTGAGTGACTTATAAACTATTGATTTGTTTTTCAGTCTTGTGTGAGTCCCGATGGCCAGGAAGCGTGGGATAAAAATACGAAGCTATACACTTCCGATTGCAGTAAGGAGTGTACTTGTGTTGGTGAAGGCGAATACTTCTGTGAAGACCTTTGTCCCGTGCAGATTGCCCATTGCAATGTTGGTTACGTTGCGAGGTTCAAAACGATAAAAATTTCAAAAAGAGGAAGAGAATGCCGATGCGATGGTAAGAGGTTGAGCTGAATTAGCAGTAATCTGCAATAGTACTTTAAAAACAAGTCATCATGTTGAGCACTTTTGTAATTCCCTTTCATCATCTTCTTGCAAAGATATTTTTGCCCCGACCTTTCTTAATTTTTTTTTTTTTCAACGAGGATGCGAGCAGAAGAGAGAATATAATTATTTTTGGCGCGCCTTAACGATAATCAACCAAATGACAAAAATTTGGTTTCGTACTTCCAACTTCCTTAGGGACGACTCCTTATTAGTCGCCTGGTGAGAGGGAGGAGGGCTCTGGTATAATTTTTTTGGGGTGGGGGATCACATGCTTTTCAGGGGAAACTGAGGAGGAACAGTCGTCGCCAATAGAGCATACAAAAGTAGGTCCGTAGAAAATTGACTGCTCATTACCTGCCAAAGAGGGGGGTTATTAGAATATCGAAGTGCCTCATTTGGGGTATCATGTAATTATTATCATTGAACAAAACAACATCTCAGTTGTTTCGTCGAATATCTCTTGATCATAATCCTGCTTGTTTTGATTTTGTTTTATTTTATTTTATTTTTTACAATTAAAAGAACGCAAGAACTGTATTATATATTGGACTTTTGTTTTTCTATTTTCAGAGTTTGATAAATGCGTCAAAAACAGGATGTGACCACGGTAACAGAACGAAGGTGCTAGCCCTAGGTTCTTCTGAGCGAAAAATACAATTGTAGTCATTAATCAGGGTAAAAGTATTAGTACTTGTTGAAAGTATTAAAGGGTGTTTCAAATGTTATAGTGTCTCGTGGTGTTTGTCACACAAATTTCCTCTTATTATGAAAATTATTTCAGGAGATGAGATAAACAGTGGCTAATTAAAATTACACCTAAATGTTTTATAATTGATTCATTTTTCTCAACAAAGAGCCATGAATACAGTACGAACCGGCTAACTTACGCCCGGTCGACTTTCACCCCCCCCCCCCCCTCCTTAACTCGAACTGGATCCAATTTTCCTCGGACTTCGTTTTCCCAGTCATATAATTATTATTAACTTACTCGAACACGGAAACTCGGTTAACTCCAAATCCACGTTAACTCGAATTAATTTTACTTTCCCTTGACTCAGATTAACCCTGGCTTCTCTATCTTGAACCAAAATCATTGGTGGATCAACGTCAAAGTGTCAGAACATAGCTGATTGACACGTCCCAACCTTCAATCGCGATTGATACGAACGTCATATCATCATCTATGGAAACGTAATAAATTTAGCCAAACTTCCTTAAATTAACGTTCTAAAAAACAAAAAGAAAACAAAAAAAACAAAAAAAAAAAACAACAACACACAAACAAAAACAAAAAGCTCTTAATAAACAAACCAAATGTACATAATGACAGTTGATTGGGCATAGCTGAAATCCAGCACCAATTCCGATAACTCGAATCCTCAAAAACTCTAATCATTTTCCGTTTCACTTGGGAGTTCGAATTCCTGTGCTCGAATAACTTGATTATAAGTTTACGGCAAAAACGTTCCTTTGCGACCAACAGGGCTAGCCTCCAGTCTGTTACGCTCTTAACTTTGTTGGCTGTATGAGCAACACCATATTAAAGAGGTCACCCTGTATAAAGCGGTCGGTTGCTTAAGTCCCGAATTTGTTTTATAATTAATAACGGTTATTTTCTTCTTTATTTAACGGTCACCTGTATTCTATTAGTGGTCGATCATGGCATAAAGTTGCTTAGTGTATCGTTATTTATAATACCTCTAATGTGTGCGTGCGCTAGATCTGAACTTTGTTATAACCAATTATAGTTTTAGCAACAAATCTGCCATTTTACCGCGGCCAAAATTTATCCCATGTAAACTTCGCTGGTTCCTAATAAAACAGCGCACATGAAAAAAATCAATAGTTTTACTATGTAAGTAAGTCTTACACCTTCACTTTGTCTTCCACCTCTCTGATTTCGTGAATACATCACACCAATAAGAGCCAATCAGAATGCAAGGATCATCAGTGATTTCAAAATGGACGCAAAAAAGTAAATAATCTTCGAAAGTCTACTTTATCTTAAGCAAATTTTCTGCACTGGTCCTTAGGTTCACTATAATCTTCCAGCGATAAAACTCTAAATTAAATCGAATATTTCGTTTGCATCGGAAAACTGGCGTTTTTCCAGTTTTACAATGGATCGTGAGCTGAATAATAACTCTAGTATGGAGATTTCTTAAGTAATGACAGGCAACAAGAAAAGCCTGTGTGTCTTTTTAATGGATTTTTTGGTGCTAAGGCAAGCAAAAATTCGTTAATAACATTCAAATGTCGTGCACTGCGCACAAAATACTGAAATCCATTTCCCAAATGAATTTAGGCGACGTAACAGACTTAAAAAAAGGGGAAAAAACGAATAAATAAAGAAGGAAAAAAACTAAACAAAAACAAAAAAACAAAAACAAAAGCAAAAACAAAAAATCAAGGGAGAAGAACAACTACCAAACCTAACATGCTACTTGAGGTGACTGGGAACGCCACATCAGTTATATGAAGTAACCATATCTCTCACATTTCCGAAGAGCCGATTTAAACTGTTTGCTCTTTCGGTTCCGTTCCTCGTTTCCTGTTCCTATTGCCCTCTTCGCAGTTCTTCGTTCTCCATTGTCCGCGTTCCGTTCCTCATTCTCTATTTCCCTTTCCTCGTTCTCTATTCCCCGTTACCTATCAACTGTTCCCCGTTCCTTGTCTCCTGTTTCCTGTTCCCCGTTCCTCGGTTCCTCCGTTCCTGTTTCCTGTTCTCTATTGACCGTTCACTGTTCCCCGTTCCCTATTCCCTATTTTCCTTTCCCTATTTTCCTTTCCCTATTTTCCGTTCCCTGTTTTCCGCTTCCTATTTTCCGTTTCCTATTTCCCATTCTCTGTTCCTCCTTCCCTGGTCTCTGTTCGCCGTTCTCTTTTTTTCTCTTCCCCGTTCCCTGTTCCCTGTTCTCTCTTCACCGTTCCCTATTTTCTCTTCCCCTTTTCTCTGTTGCCTGTTGCCTGTAGGGCTTCATTGCTGGACTTTTGTTGTTTTATCAAAACCCCATTATCGACATTCGCTTCTTTCGTCCTAGAAAATGTGGCCAGTTTCGTATTTATTCTTTGACTTTTATTCATTTTTAACATGTTAGTTGATTTCTTATACATATTTACTCGTTTCCTATTTTTTTCATTTCCTAGATGTATAGTGTTAATTATCTTTAAACTATGCATTTATGCTGTAGGTACTCATTTTTTCCACTAATTCACTTGTCAAGTTGCTATCGGACGTTTCGTCATCTGACAGTGCAATTGGTCAATCACACTCAAAGTTGTAGTTTAAATCAACCAATCACAGCCTCGGTTTCAATCAACGTAGAAACAATAATTCCTATGTCAGTCTTTAAATGCAAATTTTCTCTTTCTGTCATAACTTCGCTATACTTCTCTTCTCACAAATTGTACTTTTTGTGATTAATTAGTAATAAGACTTCGTGGAGTCCAATTCGGTCTGTAATCACACTTGTGATAACAAAGTATGATTGGAGACCGAATTGGACTTCACTCGGTCCTATTGTTATTACTTATTAAGATAAATAAGTAAACAACTTAGCTAATCACCTCCTTTTTTCCTGATGTTGTGTATATTCAAATTGATAAAGAGCGGTCATCTAGCTCATCTACAAATCCTTTAGCTGTTAACCCTTTGAACTCTAAGATTGACTTACATCTAATTTCTCCTTACAGTATCACCCCTGAATAAAACAAAAAGGTCACGAGAATAAAGGAAATGATCATCAACTTAAGAACCCTGATTGTTTAACAAATTCTCCTTGTCAAAGCCATTGGAAATATATCGAGAACAGTATGGAGGAAATGCATGTTAATTCAGGATGTAAAGCGTTAATTAAGCTATTTTGTAAACACAAGCTACTACCTGACTGTTTATTTACATAATATAATAATGTTGAATTGCACAATATGATTAGAATTGCAATCATAATTTCTAACGTGCTTATCTTTTCTTCTTCGACAAAAAACAGAATCCAGCGAACCTCTACAAAAGGTGAAGCGAATCAAGACAAAGAGATAGAAACGATCTAAGCGAAACAAAGTGGTAAAAAACGGCTTTGACATAATCACACAGGAAAAGGCGTGAACTCGTCTTAAACACATGTAAACTACACCTAAACTGACGCAGAACTAAATCTAAATTAATGGAAATAATCACACAAACCCAAATGAACAAAATTCAAAATGAAACCTTACACATAAAACGTAAAAAGCAACCATGTTTAATAATAAATGATCCTCAACGTAATCTGATTCATTCAATTTTACTACTCTTTTCCTTTAGTTTTTTTCATTTTATTTTTATTATTTTTATTTAATGTAGAAGTTGGAGAGTTTAGAGCACTTCCTATTCAAAACTACAGTCAAAGAACCTTTGTGAATGTTCATTTCCCCCACACTAGTTAAATTCAATTTTGTGGGTTAATCTCCCGGAAGGGAAAGATCTGAACCCGTCTGTGTGGTCTTTGGCGACATAACATCTTTAAAGCTCGCCTAAAATCTGGTATTCTCATAGAATACAATATCGGATTCAAAAAAGAGTTTGCGTAAAGCAAGACAATTGAACCACCTTGCAAACGGAAATGCGCTATTTCAGACAAAGAACTGAAAATGTCAGTAGCAAAATAAAGAGAACTAGTTATAACATAAGGCAGCCACAATAGGAGAGAGAGAGAAGTCACGGTGAAGAACGCAACGGTCAGTTTCCTTTCCCTATTTGCCGCGCCATGGTGTCGAGGCTGATTTCCAAAGCGAAGCTTGACAAAAATAAAAACGTAAGAGATACAAATAACCAAAAGACAAATGAAGATGAATGAACTCCATGCGTAGTAATAATAGTCCCATTTACGTGTATAGTATTGAATCATTATTAACGCACATGAAAAGAGTAGTGCTGTCAACCAGATAGCCACGATAAGAACCCAGTAGACTGACTTTTTGATCGTACGATGTCTGAAGGGCCAAAACGTTGCATTCAGGCGTTCTAGAGAAATAACAGTCATATTCGTTAACGAAACAATAGGAAACCAGAGATGTAAGACCTGTGGTATCTGATACCAAGACAGTGTATTGTACCTCCAGAAGTTACATGTCGCTCCAACATTATAGAAGAGGTCGAGTGTAGAAGTTCCCCCGGATATCATGTCTGCAACTGCCAAGTTTATCACCAAGTATGTGGATCGTTTACGAAGATTACGATCTCTACAAAATGCAATCACTGTCAAAGAATTCAGTGTTATTATGGCGACAGATTCAGTCAGGCCCACAACCATCCAGGTTATACACTCAGGTGAAGAAGCCATCGGAGAAGTCTTTTTCTGTTCCAAATAGTTGAGAAATGTTAGGGTATTTCCGGCAATGATTTGAGAAAAGATAACTAACCTGTCTTTTATACTGCGAAAGAGACTAGTCTGACGTAACCTCTACATTTTATTTTGGTAGCCCTTCAGACAACAAAGTTTACCCATAGTCTTACATCCCTCCTTCGGTACGTTTTCTTAAATGTTAACTACGTCCTTTAAAAAAACCCTCTCCGATATGAAGACGACCTTTGTTTCCCTATTGGTCGTGCAGAGCAACTAGTTTGTATAGCCATCAAACTGCTTTGGGCTGTTTCAAAGAGATTTTGAACGCTTTTTACGAGTCAAAAATCAGTGACTATTGAGCCCGTAACTTTCCGTTCGCGTAGGGTCATTATTGTAAAAGAAAACTAACATTCTGACCCCAAAGTTCGCCTATTCTCTCACTCAAATTGAAATAATTATTTTTCAGTAAAAAATTGTAGTTGATAGATCTTATTTTTTCAATTTATTTTGCTTTATTTTTAATTCCTGCTTGGAAAATGCCTTTCTATGCTTTTGTTCATTTTGTCGTGTCGCATGGAATTGACCGCTTATTACAGGAATAAGACTTTTTCAAATTCACTGGCTACTTTCTGTGCGAGACATGCGACATAGCCTTTTACTCATCGACGACGCACCACAATATATTTCATACAAACATGATATGCGTGAACCAATTAGATATGGCCTAGACCATTTAGATGAATGACAGCTCATTTGGTATGGCTCAAAGGTTCCCAGAGAGAGAATTATGTGAATTGAAATTTACGCCCCTTGCTTGTTTTTGTAATGTTTCAACGCTTTTTCTCACCTTTAGCCTTATCGCCGACGCAATTTACGACTTTCTTCTTGGATGGTCGATCCTATTTTTTTTTTATCCGTCAATAAAGTCGACTTAACCTGCCGGTAAAGACTATGAAAAAAGAAAAAAAAAATGTAATACATGGTCTTTGTAGATTTGGAATTTCTCTTCTCGAGATCAGCTAGCGCGAACTCGTGAGACATTGAGCTGAAGACTCGTAGAGAAACCCTATGTCTGCACCCACCATGTATTATTCACAAATTATCTTGAATTCAGAAGTGAAGACTGACAATTTATCCAGATGGGATACAGAATTGATAACAAGCGTTGGAAATAAAACACCAACACTTCAAAGATGTTCCTTTGTCCTTTTGTTTCTATGTCGCATGTTTTGTTATCATTATTATAGTTGTTTTGTAATCAATACCAGTTCCATAGTGAAAGATATCATCGTCATCGTGACTATTATTCTTGTAAACATGTTTATCATCATTTCTATCGTAGTTCAGAATTGGTCCGCAGAAAAGTTCAAATAATTTGTTTTTCCACTTCACCTGGATCTGCATACCAGATATCAGCACCACTTTATTTCGCATTTTTCATTTACTGATTAGTTTTCTCAGCCAGATGCGGATGTGTTGATTTCCGTAACTCATAACTCTGAAGCTGGCAATGGATTATGGGCTTCCTCCAAGTCTCGGTCGTCGTTATTTTAATATTTGAACGTTCTCAGTACTAGCGCGTTTCTTTTACTTGTGCGTTTAATTTTTGTTTTTGTTTTGTTCTCTTTTCTAATTTTTTTTTTGGAAAAATGTGTTTGAAGTAGTCTTCTTCCATTTTTCCCTTTCTCTTTAACCAATTGAGAGTAAATGATAAAACTAAAATAGAAAGAAAAAAGGCTATTCATTTTTGCTTTCCAACAGATGCGCATCTCCATAGGTGAACGTAGGCGTAAAAAAATGTTTTTTTTATTTATTTTTATTTTTTACAAAGGCTAATAAAAAGAAAAGCATATCAAAAGAATTTTTACGAAACGGTTATCATTCATCACCTTAAAGTCAAGCGAGTTTCGAAAACTGACACTCTATATCTGAAACTCTTTTCCATCCAAGATATCTGCTGCATTCGCCAATTTACTCCGCTTGTTTAGTAGTTTTTCTTTTTCATTTCTGAGATATTCCTGCCACGGAAGACGTTTTTTTTTTATCTTTTCAAATTATAAGAGTCTTGAATTAAATTTAAAAAAATAAGGAGGGAAAATGTTAGGGAGTCCATGAATGCTCTCCGACTAAGTCTTGTTATTACCGAATTCTCGTGACACATTCTCATTGGAGCATGTGGGAGTATGAAAAAGATATATGCTAAAAAACATAGGCTAATAACAAGTAGAGCATATCAAACGAATTTGACACAAAACGGTTATCATTTGTTGCCTTCAGTCGTGGTATCATACAAACAGGTGTCGAATATCTGAACCTATTTCTCTTCGACACACATTTTACTTCGATCGGCCGAAGATATCAGCTGTAGCTGCTAATTCAGTCCGCTTTTTCGAGTAGTTTTCCTTTTCATTTTTGATATAATTATGCCACAGAAGGTTTTGATCTCCGCATAAAAAAAAAATTGGATATCCTTCAATCTTGAGTAAGGTTTGAAGTTATTTTCATAGTTCAAACAGCCTCAAATGAATCGATCTAAGTAAAAGTGTATTGGACAACCCTCCTCCATCAGAAATTCACCTTAAAATTTAGGGTGAGCTCTCTTTTAATTTAGAAACATTGAAATAATTTAAGAGGAATTTGTAAAGAAAATAATCTTCAAAGCTTACCTTATCTCAAATAACTTTCTTAAAAGCGTCCTCAGGTTCTTTATAATCTTCCGCCGATGAAACTCAGAATCGTGCCATCCCCGCCAGGCGCCTGCATGGCAAAATTGGCACTTTATGAGCTGTGCACAGCTGTTTAATAAGAAAAAAGTCGATCGCGAGCTGAATAATAATTAAGAATTAAGAATTTCTGTCTCTAACATAGCCTTCGATCGACTAGGCAATAGCATCGTTTAAAAATTAGTCGAACTCATTCAGTTCGGTGACAGATAGGTTACACTTTAGTGATTTCCCCTAGTTTTCCATAGAAAGAAGCAATAAAGACGCTCTGAAAAATTTTTCATGATTCTGTTAACTTCTTTTTAGGAAACAGAGATGTTTTGCGTCTTGTCGCGAGCGAGACAAAAACAAAAACAAAAAAAAAAAGAAGAAAAAATCCTGAATCCACATTTACCGACTCAAAACTTACTGTCTTTGTAATTCTATTCAATCTAATTTCAGTTTTTCTGTTTTCATTACTGATAAAAGTTGCATTAAACAAGTTAAAATTATAAATGTTTTTCAGTATAAACTAGTTGTCCTTTCAATGTTTTCTTGGTGCTAATTAAAGACGTGGTAGCTTCAAGCGTTTTCGCAATAAATTAACAATAACATTCAATTGCCTTGCACTGCACACGAAATTCTGGAATCCACTTCTCTAATGTACTTTAGGAGACATAAAAAGAAAAAAAAACTTTGCATTTACTTAAGAAATACAAAATAGGAACAAGAACAAACAAACAAACGACTGAGGGTGATTAAGGACACCACGTGACTTGACTGAAGTGACCAAACCTCTCACCTTTCCGAAGAGCCGATTTGTGCCGATGAACTTTGCCAAGAAAATAATCTTCAAAACCTGCCGTATCTCAACTCACTTTCTTAAAAGCGTCCTCAGATTCTTTATAATCTTTCGGCGATAAAACTCAGAATCGAACATGGCGTTTGCAAAATTGACATTTTGGAAGCTGTGCGCAACCGTTCAACAAGGAAAACGTAGATCGTTATCTGAATAATAATCTTTCTTCATACGTATTCTTTGTTTCTTATTTAATAATATATAGGGTGGCCCACAACTGTCACGGCAAAAGAAATAACCTCGCAGTAAATGAAAAAGACTCACGGAAAAAAGAATAACCTCGAGGCAAAGGTAAAAGATTACGGTGGCCCGAACCGTAACCGTATCTTTCCTTGTAAAAGTCAAGTTTTATTTTTCAAAACTAATATTTTTTTTCCAAAACCCAGGTTTTTTTCACCACAAAAACCTCCGAGTTTTTCCCTAAACTCAGGTTTTTCCACAAAACCCAGGTTTGTTTTCCCACAAAACCCAGGTTTTTTTTTTTCCATAACCCAACTTTAAGGCATACACCGCAAGCAATCTTGTCGCAGGCTCAGTCCGCCCTCTGACGTCCAAGATGGCGGAAGTAGTAAAGTCGTTGCAGGAGGTTAGTGCATTTCGCGTTTGATTATGAGGTTAAGGAATGACAGAATTACGACGAGCAAGCTTTGCCCTTGTACATATCAGAGATTAAATATTACTGGTTGTGAAATGAAGGAAAAGTAATAGACTGTCGAAGAAGAAAGTATGCAGCTCGATGAGAGGCTTCGACATGTAGTTCTTTATTATCAGCTATACTGAAACTGTACCGTAATGTGCGATTGTGTTTGAGTTTGGCCCATGTATGGAACAGGCCCATACGTATGACCATTTCCATAAGCTAAATTATCATATTATTACAGGAATCTGCTGGTCTTTGTTGTCGTGTTTGCTTTAGTTGACTACAAGCTGAAAGAAGGGAAGGGCTTTACACAAATTTATCGATGGTCAATGAAAAACACGTTACTGTCTGACTGCGATAAACTCAATTCTGTTGTCGATCCTGATCTCACAATGTATGAGCTGTTCCATTAAACATAGCATCATATCCTCGTTCTCTGTTGGCTGTTGTCTGTTTCCTGTTCCCCGTTCACTTTTTCTCTTCCCCGTTCTTTATTCCCTGTTCCTCGTTTACCGATCCTTATTCTCTCATTTTTTATTCCCTAAGTTTGAGGTAAATAACGCTATTCAAACAGATATGCAAACTTCACCCTCTTCTCCTGGGTGTAGGACTTTAATGCTGAAGTCTTGTTGCTTTATCCAATTCCCACGCTCGACAATTGCATCCCTTTGCGCGAGAAAATAGAACCTGCTTCATATTTTTTCGTCGACTTTTATTTATATCAGTTTATTTTTAATACACATCTATCCATTTCCTATTTTTTTATTTCATACATGCATAAGTGTTAATCATCTTGAAATTATGCATTTATGCTGACAGTATCAGTCTTCATCATAAAAATTTCAATTTCCTCGATTGTGATTGGTTTGAAAAACTCACACTTTTTCTTTTAATTTACTTGCCAAGTTGTTATCGGAAAGTTTGTTATGGAACGGTTCGATAAGCTAATCATATCCAAAGTTGTAGTTTAAATCGACCAATCACATACAAAGATGAGTATAAATCAACCAACTACAGCCTCGGTTTCATTCACCATAGAAACACGAATTCCTTTGTCAGTCTTTAATGCAAATTTTCTCTTTCTTTTATAACTTGGCTATATTTCTCGTGTCGCAAATTGTAATTTTTATAATTAATTGGTAATAGGACTTCGTGGAGTCCAATTTGGTCTGTAATCGCACTCGTGATAACAAAGTATGATTGCATACCGAATTGGACTTCACTCAGTCCTATTACCATTACTAATTAAGATAAATCTAGCTAATCACATCCTTTTTTTTTGATGTTGTGTATATTCAAATTGATAAAGAGCGGTCACTTGGCTCATCTACAAACCCTTTAGCTGTTAACCCTTTGAACTCTAACATTGACTTGCATCTAATTTCTCCTTACAGTATCAGCCCTGAATAAAACAAAAAGGTCACGAGAATAAAGGAAATGATCATCAACTTAAGAACCCTTGATTGTTTAACAAATTCTCCTTGTCAAAACCATTGGAAATATATCGAGAAAAGTATGAAGGAAATGCATATTAACTTTAGGATGTAAAACGTTAAGCTATTATGATACATAATGTGATAATGCTGAATTGCACAGTGAGATTAAAATTACAATCACAACGTCTAACGAGCTAATATTTTTTTCTTTGACAAAAACCGAATCCAGCGAACCTATAACAAAAACGTGAAGCGAATCAAGGCAAAGAGAAAAAAACGATCTAAGCGAAAGAAAGTGGTAAAAAACGGCTTTGACATAATCACGCTGGAAAAAGCGTGAACTCAACTTAAACACACGCAAACGAAACATAAACTGATGCAGAACTAAATCTAAAGTAATGAAAATAATCAAACAAACCCAAATGAACAAAATGCAAAATGAAACCTTACACATAAAACGTACAAAGGAATCACGTTTAATCATAAATGATCGCTAACGTTATCTGATTAATTCAATTTTCCTCCTTTTTTTTCTTTCATTTTTTTTTTTATTTAATGCAGAGGTTGGAGAGTTTAGAGCAAACTTCCTATCAAAAACTACCTTCACACAACCTTTGTAGAAATTTATTTCTCCCCCACTAGTTAAATTCAAATTTGGATATTAATCTCACGGAGGGGAATGATCTCAACCTGTCTGTGTGGCTGAGGTCGTTGGCGACAAAACATCTTTAAAGCTCGCCTAAAACCTGGCATTCTCATAGTATACAATATCGGATTTAAAAAAGAGTTTGCGTAAAACAAGAAAATTGAACCCCCTCGCCAACGGAAACGCGCTATTTCAGACAATGAACTTGAAATATTAGTGGCATGAAAAAGAAAAGTAGTTATAACATAAGGCAGCCACAATAGTAGAGAGAGAGAAGTCACGGTGAACAACGTCACGGTTAGTTTCCTTTCCCTATTTGCCGCGCCATGGTGTCGAGGCTGATTTCCAAAGCGAAGCTTGACAAAAATAAAAACATAAGAGACACAAATGACCAAAAGACAAATTGAGACGAATGAACCCCAGGCGTAGAAATAATAATTCTGTCCATGTGCATAGTGATAATTTATTATTAACGCACATGGGATGAGTAGTGCTGTTAACCAGATGGCGATGATAAGAACCCAGTAGACTGACTTTTTCATCGTACGATGTCTGAAGGGCCAAAACGTTGCATTCAGGCGTTCTAGAGAAATAACAGTCATATTTGTTAACGAACAGATGACAAACCAGAAGAGCGTGACATGTGTGTACCAATGCTCTATATTGTACCTCCAGGAGTTACATATTGCTCCAACATCATAGAAGAGGTCGAGTGCAGAACTTCCCCCAGATAACATGTCTGCAACTGCCAAGCTTATCACCAAGTAGGTGGATCGTTTTACGAAGATTACGGTCTCTACAAAATGCAATCACTGTCAACGAATTCAGAGCTATTATGGTGACAGATTCAGTCAGGCCCACAACCATCCAGGTTATACACTCAGGTGAAGAAGCCATTGGAGTAGTCTTTTCCTGTTCCAAATAATTGAGAAATATTAAGGTATTTCCGACAATGATTTTGACCACAGAGTACTGCGAAGGAGACTAGACTGACGTAACCTCCACACTTAATTTCGATACCCCTTGAGGCAACGAAGTTTGCCCATGGTCTTACATCCCTCCTTCAGTACGTTTTCGTAAATGTTAGCTACGTCCTTTTAAAAAACCCCTCTCCGATATGAAGACGACCTTTCTTTCTCTTCTGGTCGTGCACGACAACTAGTTCCTATAGCTGCTTAAGACAGCTATCAAACTTCTTTAGGCTGTTTCAAAGAGATTTTGAACACGTTTTATGATTCACGAATCAGTGAATATTGAACTCGTAACTTTCCGTTCGCGAAGGCTCATTACTGCAAAAGAAAACGAACATTCTGACCCCAAAGTTCGCTTGTTCCTCACTCAAATTAAAATAATAATTAAAAAAAAAAAAAAAAAAAAAGAAAGAAAGAAAAGTTAGTTGATAGGTTTTAATTATTTTATTTTATTTTATTTTGTTCTATTTTTTTAAATTCCTGCTCGGAAAACGCTTTTTCATGCTTTTGTTCATTTTGTCGTGTCGCATAGAATTGACCGCTTTTTACAGAAATATAACTTTTTTGAATTCACGTGCTACTTTCCACACTTTCTCAGAGAGATTCGTGACATGGCTGTTACCCTTCAAAGACGCACCGCAATATATTTCCTACAAACATGACATGCACGAACCAATCAGATATGTCTTAGATCATTAGATAAATGACAGCTCATTTGGTATGGCTCAAAGGTTCTCAGAGAGAGAATTATGTGAATCGAAATTTACGCCCATTGCTTGTTTTTGTAATGATTGAACGCTTTTTCTCATCTTTAGCCTTCTGGCTGACGCAATTTACGACTTTCTTCTTGAATGGTGGATCCTATTTTTTTCATTCATTAATAAAGTCTATTTTACTTGCCGGTAAAGACCTATTGTGTTTAGATGGTAAACAATAATAATGGTCGCTGGTACATTCGGAATTTCTCTTCTCATGTTTAACTCGACGTTCACGAGTAAGCGCAGCGATCTCAATGCGAACTCGTAAGACATCGAGCTGAACACGAAAAGAGAAATCCTATGTCTGCGCCCACCATGTATTATTCACTAATTATCTTGCATATTCAAGTGAAGACTGATAATTTATTCAGATGCATAATTGATAATTAGCGTTGGAAATAAAACGCCAACACTTCAAAGATGTTTCTTTGTCTTTTTGTTTCTATTTCGCTTGCTTTGCTATCATTATTAAAGTTATCATGACTATTATTCTTGTAATCATGGTTATCATCATTGCGATCATAGTTCAAAATTGGTCCGCAGAAAAGTTCGAATAATTTGTTTTTCCATTTCAATTGGATCTGCATATCAGATATCAGCGCCACTTAATTTCGTATTTTTCACTTACTAATTAGTTTCTTAGGCAGATATGGATGATTTCTGTAAGTTATAACTCGGAAGCTGGCAATAGATTATGGGTTTCCTCCTAATCACCGTCGTTGTTATTTTCATATTTGGACGTTCTTAGTACTACTGTGTTTCTTTTATTTGTGAGCCAGATGTATTTCAAATAGTCTTCTTTCAATTTTCCCTCTCTTTTTTACCAATTGAGAATAAATGAAAAATCTTTATAAAGAAAAAAATTGGCTGTGCATTCGTGCTTTGCAGCAAATGCACAACTTAAAAGGTGAACGTGAGCGTAGAAAATGTTTTCTTAAAATTTTTTACCAAGGCTAACAACAAGAAAAATCGCTTTATGTCACGCGATTTTCAAAAAAAAACTCTACATAGGCTTATAACGAGTACAGCATATCAAACGAATTTGACACAAAACGGTTCTCAGTTTTTGCCTTCAGTCATGGTATCATACAAACAGGTGTCGAATATCTAAAACTTTTTCTCTTTGTCACAAATTTTAGCTCGATCGCCCGAAGATATTAGTTGTAGCTGCCAATTTACTCCGCTTTTTCAAGTAGTTTTTCCTTTTCATTTTCAATATATTCACGCCAAAGAGGACGTTGATCTGTCATCATCATGACTGTTATTCTTGTAAACATGTTTATCATCATTTCTATCGTAGTTCAGAATTGTTCCGCCGAAAAGTTCAAATAATTTATTTTTCCTCTTCACCTGGATCTGCATACCAGATATCAGCACCACTTTATTTCGCATTTTTCATTTACTGATTAGTTTTCTCAGCCAGATGCGGATGATGTTGATTTCCGTAACTCATAACTCTGAAGCTGGCAATGGATTATGGGCTTCCTCCAAGTCTCGGTCGTCGTTATTTTAATATTTGAACGTTCTCAGTACTAGCGCGTTTCTTTTACTTGTGCGTTTAATTTTTGTTTTTGTTTTGTTCTCCTTTCGAATTTTTTTCTTTTGGAAAATGTATTTGAAGTAGTCTTCTTTCATTTTCCCCTTTCTCTTTTACCAATTGAGAGTAAATGATAAAACTAAAATAGAAAGAAAAAAAGGCTATTCATTTTTATTTTCCAACAGATGCGCATCTCCATAGGTGAACGTAGGCGTAAAAAAATGTTTTTTTATTTATTTTTATTTTTTACAGGGGCTAATAACAAGAAAAGCATATCAAAGGAATTTTTACAAAACGGTTATTATTCATTACCTTAAAGTCAAGCGAGTTTCGAAAACTGACACTCTATATCTGAAACTCTCTTCCATCCAAGATATCTGTTGCATTCGCCAATTTACTCCGCTTGTTTAGTAGTTTTTCTTTTTCATGTCAGGGATATTCCTGCCACGGAAGACGTTTTTTTTTATTCTTTCAAATTATAAGAGTCTTGAATAAAATTTAAAAAATAAGGAGGGAAAATGTTAGGGAGTCCATGAATGCTCTCCGAATAAGTCTTGTTATTAACGAATTCTCGTGACACATTCTCATTGGAACATGTGGGAGTGTGAAAAAGATGTATGCTAAAAAACATAGGCTAATAACAGGTAGAGCATATCAAACGAATTTGACACAAAACGGTTATCATTTGTTGCCTTCAGGCGTGGTATCATACAAACAGGTGTCGAATATCTGAACCTATTTCTCTTTTACACACATTTTACTTCGATCGGCCGAAGATATCAGCTGTAGCTGCCAATTCAGTCCGCTTTTTCAAGTAGTTTTCCTTTTAATTTTTGATATATTTATGCCACAGAAGGTTTTGATCTCCGCATAAAAAAAAAAAATTGGATATCCTTCAATCTTGAGTGAGGTTTCATGTTATTTTCATCGTTCAAATAGCCTCAAATGAGTCGACTGAGTAAAAGTGTATTGGACAACCCTCCTCCATCAGAAATTCACCTTAAAATTTAGGGTGAACTCTCTTTTAATTTAGAAACATTGAAATAATTTAAGAGGAATTTGTTAAGAAAATAATCTTCAAAGCCTACCTTCTCTCAAATAAATTTCTTAAAAGCGTCCTCAGGTTCTTTATAATCTTCCGCCGATGAAACTCAGAATCGTGCCAGGCGCCTGCATTCCAAAATTGGCACTTTATGAGCTGTGCGCAGCTGTTTAATTAGGAAAAAGTCGATCGCGAGTTGAATAATAATTAAGAATTAAGAATTCCTGTTTCTAACATACCCTTCGATCGATTAGGCAATGGCGTCGTTTAAAATTAGTCGAATCCATTCAGTTCGGTGACAGATAGGTTACACTTTGGTGTTTTTCTCTAGTTTTCCATATAAAGAAGCAATAAAGACGCTCTGAAGAATTTTGCATGATTCTGTTCACTTCTTTTAGGAAACAGAGATGTTTTTCGTCTTGTTGCGAGCGTTGGACAAAAACAAGAACAAAAAAAAAAAAAAAGAAAAAATTCTGAACCCACATTTACCGACTCAAAACTTACCGTCTTTGTAATTCTGTGCAAAATAATTTCAGTTTTTCTGTTTTCATTACTGGTAAAAGTTGCATTAAACAAGTTAAAATTATAAATGTTTTTCAGTATAGACTAGTTGTCCTTTCAATGTTTTCTTGATGCTAATTTAAGACGTGGTAGCTTCAAGCGATTTCGCAATAAATTAACAATAACATTCAATTGTCTTGCACTGCACACAAAATTCTGGAATCCACTTCTCTAATGTACTTTAGGAGACATAAAAAGAAAAAAAATACTTTGCAATTACTTAAGAAATACAAAATAGGAACAAGAGCAAACAAACGACTGAGGGTGATTAAGGACACCACGTGACTTGACTGAAGTGACCAAACCTCTCACCTTTCCGAAGAGCCGATTTGTGCCGATGAATTTTGTCAAGAAAATAATCTTCAAAACCTACCGTATCTGAACTCACTTTCTCAAAAGCGTCCTCAGATTCTTTATAATCTTCCGGCGATAAAACTCAGAATCGAACATGGCGTTTGCAAAATTGACATTTTGGAAGCTGTGCGCAACCGTTCAACAAGGAAAACGTCGATCGTTATCTGAATAATAATCTTTCTTCATACGTATTCTTCGTTTCTTATTTAATAATATATAGGGTGGCCCACAACTGTCACGGCAAAAGAAATAACCGCGCAGTAAAAGAAAAAGACTCACGGCAAAAAGAATAACCTCAAGGCAAAGGTAAAAGATTACGGTGGCCCGTAAGGGTCACCGTATCTTTCCTTGTAAAAGTTTATTTTATTTTATTTTTTTTTCCAAAACCCAGGTTTTTTTTCACCACAAAAACCTCCGAGTTTTTCCCTAAACTCAGGTTTTTTCCACAAAACCCAGGTTTTTTTTTCCACAACCCAACTTTAAGGCATACACCGCAAGCAATCTTGTCGCAGGCTCATCGCAGTCCGCCCTCTGACGTCCAAGATGGCGGAAGTAGTAAAGTCAATGCAGGAGGTTAGTGCATTTCGCGTTTGATTATGAGGTTAATGAATGATAGAATTACGACGAGGAAGCTTTGCCCTTGTACATATCAGAGATTAAATATTACTGGTTGTGAAATGAAGGAAAAGTAATAGACTTTCGAAGAAGAATTAAACTATGCAGCTTGATGAGAGGACTTCGACACGTAGTTCTTTGCTATTATTATCAGCTATACTGAAACTGTACCGTAGTGTGCGATTGTGTTTGAGTTTGGCCCAATAAAACAAAAAGGTCGCAAGAATAAAGGATATGATCATCAACTTAAGAACCCTTGATTGTTTAACAAATTCTCCTTGTCAAAACCATTGGAAATATATCGAGAACAGTATGAAGGAAATGCATATTAACTTTAGGATGTAAAACGCTAAGCTATTTTGAGAAGACAAGCTACTACCCAAATGTTTATTTACATAATGTGATAATGCTGAATTGCACAGTGAGATTAAAATTACAATCACAACGTCTAACGAGCTAATATTTTTTTCTTTGACAAAACGGAATCCAGTGAGCCTATAAAAAACGTGAAGCGAATCAAGGCAAAGCGATAGAAACGATCTAAGCGAAAGAAAGTGGTAAAAAAACGGCTTTGACATAATCACGCTGGAAAAAGCGTGAACTCAACTTAAACACACGCAAACGAAACGTAAACTGATGCAAAACTAAATCTAAAGTAAAACAAATAATCAAACATACCCAAATGAACAAAATGCAAAATGAAACCTTACACATAAAACGTACAAAGGAATCACGTTTAATCATAAATGATAGCTAACGTAATCTGATTAATTCAATTTTCCTCTTTTTTTCCTTTCCTTTTTTTATTTAATGCAGAGGTTGGAGAGTTTAGAGCAAACTTCCTATCAAAAACTACCTTCACACAACCTTTGTAGAAATTTATTTCTCCCACACTAGTTAAATTCAAATTTGGATGTTAATCTCACGGAGGGGAATGATCTCAACCTGTCTGTGTGGCTGAGGTCGTTGGCGACAAAACATCTTTAAAGCTCGCCTAAAACCTGGCATTCTCATAGTATACAATATCGGATTTCTAAAAGAGTTTGCGAATAACAAGACAATTGAACCATCATGCAAACGGAGAAACGCTATTTCAGACAATGAACTGAAAATGTCAGTAGCAAAAAGAAGAGAACTAGTTATAACATAAGGCAGCCACAATAGGAGAGAGAGAGAAGTCACGGTGAACAACGTCACGGTCAGTTTCCTTTCCCTATTTGCTGCGCCATGGTGTCGAGGCTGACTTCCAAAGCGAAGCTTGACAAAAATAAAAACGTAAGAGACACAAATAACCAAAAGACAAATTGAGATGAATGAACTCCATGCGTAGTTATAATAGTCCCATTCACGTGTGAAGTAATCAATGATTCTTAACGCACATGAAAAGAGTAGTGCTGTCAACCAGGTGGCGATTATAAGAACCCAGTAGACTGGCTTTTTGATCGTACGATATCTGAAGGGCCAAAACGTTGCATTCAGGCGTTCTAGAGAAAAAACAGTCATATTCGTTAACGAACAACCAAGAAACCAGAAGATTAAGACCGCTGGTATCTGATACCAATGCTCTGCATTGTGCCTCCAGAAGTTGCACATAGCTCCAATGTTATAAAATGTTCTATCATAATTAAAACTATTATTTTAGTCATAACTGGTTCCATAGTGACTGCTATATATCATAATCATCATGACTATTATTCTTGTAATCATTTTTATCATCATTTCGATCATAGTTCAAAATTGGTCCGCAGAAAAGTTCGAATAATTTGTTTTTCCATTTCAATTGGATCTGCATACCAGATATCAGCGCCACTTAATGTCGTATTTTTCACTTACTAATTAGTTTCTTAGTCAGTTGCGGATGATGTTGATTTCTGTAAGTTATAACTCGAAAGCTGGCAATGGATTATGGGTTTCCTCCTAATCACCGTCGTTGTTATTTTCATATTTGGACGTTCTTAGTATTACTGTGTTTCTTTTATTTGTGAGTTTAATTTTGTTTTGTTTTGTTCTCCTTTATAATTTTTTTTCGCAAGATCTATTTCAAGTAGTCTTCTTTCACTTTCCCCTCTCTTTTTTACCAATTGAGAATTAATGAAAAATCTTAATAAAGAAAAAAATTGGCTGTGCATTCGTGCTTTGCAGTAGATGCACAACTCGAAAGGTGACCGTGGGCGTAGAAAATGTTTTCTTAAAATTTTTTACCAAGGCTAACAACAAGAAAAATCACTTTATGTCACGCGATTTTCAAAAAAATTAATACTCTCTATCTTAAATTATTTTCCATCCAAGATATCAGCTGCACTCGCCAAATTACTCCGCTTATTTAGCAGTTTTTTTTAAATTTTTATTTCTGATATGTTCTTGCTATGGAAGACATTTTTTTTTCCTTTCAAATGTTAAAAGTCGTGAATTAAAAACGTAATAACGATAATAATAATAATAATAATAATAATAATAAGGGGGAAAAGGTTAAGGAAACCATGGATGCGCTCCGACTAAGTCTTGTTATTAACGAATTCTCGTAACATATCTGCATAGGAGCACGTGAGAGTATGAGAAAGATATTAAAAAAAACTCTACCTAGGCCTATAACAAGTACAGCGTATCAAACGAATTTGACACAAAACGCCTCTCATTTTTTGCCTTCAGTCATGGTATCATACAAACAAGTGTCGAATATCTAAAACTTTTTCTCTTTGTCACACATTTTACTTCGATCGCCCGAAGATATCAGTTGTGGCTGCCAATTTACTCCGCTTTTTCAAGTAGTTTTTCCTTTTCATTTTCAATATATTCATGCCAAAGAGGACGTTGATCTGTACATTTTATTTCTTTAAAGCTGGCAATAAAAATTGGGTTTCCCTTCAATCTTATGTCACCTGAATGAGGATTTAAGTTAATAATTCAAACTGCCTCAGATAAATCGACCTAATTAAGGTGTATTGAACAACCTTCTTTAATCAGAAACTCACTTTACCGTAAGTTCTCCCCGGAATGTAGGGTGACCTCCGTTTTAGAAACATTGAAAATGGCTAAGAGCAATTTTTTAAGAATATAATCTTTAAAGCCTACCTTGTCTCCGATAACTTTCTTAAAAGTCCCCTCGGGTTCTTTATAATCTTCCGCCGACGAACAGAATCGAACAAGGCGTTTGCATGGCAAAATTGGCATTTCATGAGCTATGCGCGGCTGTTTAATAAGGAAATAGTCGATTGCAAGCTGAATAATAATTAAGAATTAAGAATTCCTGTCTCAAACATACCCTCCGATCGATTAGGCAATAGCGTCGTTTAACATTTGTTGAACCTATTCGATTAGGTGACAGTTAGGTTACACTGGGGTGATTTCTTGCCTTTTCCCATAGAAAGGAGCAATAAAGGCGCTCTGATAAATTTTGTAAGATTCTGTCAACTTCTTTTTCCGTGAGCAGTCCTCTCACCATTCCGTAGACCCGATATGTGCCGATGTACTTTTGTTAGGAAAATAATCTACAAAGCCTACCTCATCTCAACCAACTTTCTTGAAAGCTTCCTCAGGTTCTTTATAATCTTCCGGCGATAAAACTCAGAATCGAACAAGGCGTCTGCATGGCAAATTGGCATTTTGTAAGCTGGACGCATCTGTCCAATAGGGTAAAAGTCGATGGAGAGCTGAATAATAATCTATCTTCATATGTATGAAACGGAAAGGATTTTATTCTTTGGTTTTTTCTAAAAGATACATAAAAGTTGCATTAAACAAGTTAAAATTATAAATGGTTTTTTCGGTATAAAATAGTGGTCCTTTCAAAGGTTTTTGTGGTGTTAATTTAAGAGGCGGTAACTTCAGGCGTTTTCTGCATTAAATTAACAGTAACACCCACATGTCTTGGACTGCACGCGGAAATTTTGGAATCCACTTCTCTAATGCACTTTAGGAGACATAATAAACTTTACAAAAATAGTAAATAAATAAGGAAAAAGAGAGAAAAAATAGAGACTGATAAGAAATTCAAAATAAGAACAAGAACAAACAAGCGACTTGAGGACACCACGCGACTTAACTGAAGTGACCTTCGTAATACAGTTCTTTCACAGATGCAAGGCAACCGCTGGGATCACCTCTCGCGTGATCTGCCGCAAGTTTTAGTTCGTGCAATTTATGGTCTTTGAAAAATATAACCATGTTATTACATGTTAATAATGTACATGAAAAGAGTCTAGGGAATAACAGCTCAGCTCCGTGTCTTGCACTCTGATAAGGCACGCTCTTTTAACCAATGACAGCGTGCACTAGATCCGAACTTTGTTATTATTGATCATAGTTCTAGGCAACAAATCGGCCATTTACCGCGGCCAAAATTTATCCCGCACAATCTTGGCAGGTTTCTATTATTTTGCTACCGTTCACCGAAAAATCGCCTAAATTATCGACATAGGCTTAATTTCTCTCTCTATTCCTCTTTTCTTGTTCTCCACTCCCACTCACCTATAAACTGTTCCCTGTCTCCCTTTCTCTGTTCCCTGTTCTCTGTCCTCTATTCCCTGTTATCTTTTTCTTTTTCCCTTTTTCCTTTTTCCTTTTCCCTTTTCCCGTTCCCCATTCCCCGTTTCCCGCTCCCCTTTCCCTGTTTTCTGTTCCCTGTATTCTGCTCTTTGTTCTCTGTTCCCTGTTCCCTACCCTCTGCTCCCTGTTCTCTTCTCCCCGTTCTCTACTTCTCCTCCCTGTTCTCTATTCCCTGTTCCCCGTTCTTTGTTTTCTGTTGCCTGTTCCCTGTTGCCTGTTCCCTGTTGCCTGTTCCCTGTTGCCTGTTCCCTGTTGCCTGTTCCCTGTTGCCTGTTCCCTGTTGCCTGTTCCCTGTTGCCTGTTCCCTGTTGCCTGTTCCCTGTTCCCTGTTCCCTGTTCCCTGTTCCCTGTTCTCCGCTCTCTGTTCTTGTTCCCTGCTTTCTGTTACCTTTTCCCTGTTCCCCGTTCTTTAATTCTCTTCCCCGTTCTCTATTCTCCGTTCCCCCTTCCCCGTTCCACGTTCTCTGTTCTCTATTCTTCGTTCTTTTTTCCCTGTTCCCCGCTCCCTATTCCCTGTTCTCTGTTCCCTATTCCCTGCTCTCAGTTCCTGGTTTCCCGTTCTCTACTTCTCTTCCCCGTTCACTATTTCCTGTTCCCCGTTCACCAACCCTTATTCCCTAATTTTCTATTCCTTAAGTTTGGGGTAAGTGAAGCGATACAAACAGATAGGCAAACTACGCCCTCTTCTCTTGGGCGTAGGACTTCATTGCTGGACTCTTGTTGTTTTATCCAACTCCCACGCTCGACATTCGCATCCCTTCACGCGAGAAAATGGAGCCTGTTTCATATTTATTCGTCGACTTTTATTTATGAACTTTTATTTGTGACAGTTTATTTCTAATTTCGTTTACGAAGATTATGGTCTCTACAAAATGCAATCACTATCAAAGAATTCAGTGCTATCATGGCGACAGATTCAGTCAGGCCCACAACCATCCAGGTTATACACCCCAGTGAAGAAACCAGCAAAAAGAAGAGAACTAGTTATAACATAAGGCAGCCACAATAGGAGAGAGAGAGAAGTCACCGTGAACAACGTAACGGTCAGTTTCCTTTCCCTATTTGCCGCGCCATGGTGTCGAGGCTGATTTCCAAAGCGAAGCTTGACAAAAATAAACACATAAGAAACACAAATGACCAAAAGACAAATTGAGATGAATGAACCCCAAGCGTAATAGTAATAGTCCAGTTTATGTGTATAGTAATAATTCATTATCAACGCACAAAAGAGTAGTGTTGTCAACCAGATGGCGATTATAAGAACCCAGTAGACTGACTTTTTGATCGTACGATGTCTGAAGGGCCAAAACGTTGCATTCAGACGTTCTAGAGAAATAACGGTCATATTTGCTAACGAACAAACGAGAAACCAGAAGAGTAAGAACCATGGTATCTGATACCAATGCTCTGTATTGTGCCTCCAGAAGTTACATATTCCTCCAACATTATAGACGAGGTCGAGTGGAGCAGTTCCCCCGGATAACATGTCTGCAACTGCCAAGCTTATCACCAAGTATGTAGATCGTTTACGAAGATTACGGTCTCCACAAAATACAATCACTGTCAAAGAATTCAAAGCTATTATGGTGACAGATTCAGTCAGGCCCACAACCATCCAGGTTATACACCCCGGTGAAGAAGACATCCTAGAAATCTTTTGCTTTTCCAAATAATTGAGAAATACTAAGGTATTTCCGGCAATGATTTGACAGCAGAATACTAACCTGTCTTTTATACTGTGAAAGAGACTAGACTGACGTGACCTCCACACTTTATTTTGGTATCCCTAAAGAAGACAAAGTTTACACATGGTCTTACATCCCTCCTTCGGTACGTGGTACGTTTTCGTAAATGTTAGCTACGTCCTTTTAAAAAATCCCTCTCCGATATGAAGATGACCTTTATTTCCCTATTGGTTGTGCAGAGCAACTAGTTCCTATAGTTGCTTAAGAGATTTTGAACACTTTTTTACGAGTCACAAATCAGTGAATATTGAGCTCGTAGCTTTCCGTTCGTGTAGGCTCATTATTGCAAAAGAAAACTAACATGCTGACCCCAAAGTTCACCTATTCCTCTCTCAAACTGAAATCATTATTTTTCAGTAAAAAAGTTGTGGTTGATAAGTCTTAATTTTATTTTACTTTTATTTTGTTTCATTTTTGAATTCCTGCTCGGAAGACGCCTCTCCATGCTTTTGTTCATTTTGTGTTGTTGCATGGAATTGACTGCTTATTACAGAAATATAACTTTTCGAATTCACAGGCTACTTTCTGTGCGAGAATGCGACATAGCCTTTTACCCTTCGACGACGCACCGCAATATATTTCATACAGACACGACATGCGTGAACGAATCACATATGTCTTAGATCATTTAAATGAATGACAGCTCATTTGGTATGGTTCAGAGACTTATGTGAATTGAAATTTACGCCCATTGCTTGTTTTTATAATGATTCAACGCTTCTTATCATCTTTAGCATTATAACCGACGCAATTTACCACTTTCTGCTTAGATGATGGATCCTTTTTTTTTTTTTCTTTTTTTTTTCATTTGTTAATAAAGTCGACTTTACGTGCCGGTAAAGACTGTGAATAAACAAAATAATACATGGCCGCTGGTAGATTCGGAATTTCTCTTCTCGTGTTCAACTCGACGTCTCACGAGTGAGTGCAGCTAGCTTAGTGCGAACTCGTGAGACATCGAGTTGAACACGAGAAGAGAAATCCTATGTCTGCGCCCGCCATGTATTATTTACTATTTCTCTTGAATAAACAAGGGAAGACTGACAATTTATTCATATGGGATGCAAAGTTGATAACTAGCGTTGAAAATAAAGCGCCAACACTTCAAAGATGTTCCTTTGTCTTTTAGCTTCTATTTCGCTTGTTTTGTTATCATTGTTATAGTTATTATTGTAATCATGATTAATTTCATAATGGTCGATATCATAGTTCAGAATTGGTCCGCAGAGAAGTTCGTTTAAATTTCATGCTATTCGTATGCTGTTCGTTTTGGCTTTCCAGCAGATGCGCATCTCCATTAGTAACCGTAGGCTAAAAAATGTTTTTTTTTAAGATTTTTTTACAAAGGCTAATAACAAGAAAAGCATATCAAAATAATTTTTTTTACCAAACGGTTATCATCCATCACCTTAAAGTCAAGCGAGTTTCGAAAACTGATACTCAATATCTGAAACTCTCTTCCATCCAAGATATCAGTTGCACTCGCCAATTTACTCCGCTTGTTTAGTAGTTTTTCTTTTTCATTTCTGATATATTCCTACCACAGGAGACGTTTTTTTTATTCTTCCAAATGGTAAAAGTCTTGAATTAAATTTAAAAAATTAGGAGGGAAAATATTAAGAAGTCCATGAATGCTCTCCGACTAAGTCTTGTTATTACCGAATTCTCGCTACACATTCTCATCAAACCACGTCGGAGTATAAAAAACGTAATATAATAACAAGTATAGCATATCAAAGGGATTTAACAAAACCCTAAGCACACCTTATCTCAAATAACTTTCTTAAAAGCATTGAAAAGAAAAAGAGAAAGAAAATAGTCCTCAAAGAGAATGAAAATAATCTTCAAAGCCTACCTTATCTCAAATAACTTTCTTAAAAGCGTCCTCAGGTTCTTCATAATCTTCCGCCGATAAAACTCAGAATCGTGCAAGGCGTTTGCATGGCAAAATTGGCACTTTATGAGCTGTACGCAGCTGTTTAATAGGGAAAAAGTCGATCGCGAGCTGAATGATGATTAAGAATTACGAATTCCTGTCTATAATTATAACATACCCTCCGATCGATTAGGCAATGACGTTGTTTAAAATTTCTTGACCCCATTCAATTAGGTGACAGATAGGTTACACTTTGGTGATTTCCTCTAGTTTTCCATAGAAAGGAGCAATAAAGACGCTCTGAAGAATTTTGCATGATTCTGTCAACTTCTGTTAGGAAACAGTTTAATTCTAGAGAAAGATGTTTTTCGTCTTGTGACGAGCGTTAGACAAATAAAAAATTCTGAGTCTGCGTTTACCGACTCCAAACTAATCATCTTTCTTATTCTATTTAATTTAATTTCATTTTTTCTGTTTTCGCTACTGGTAAAAATTCATTAAACAAGTTTAAAATTATTAATGTGTTTTTCAATATACACTAGTTATCCTTTTAATATTTTCTTGGTGTTAATTTAGGACGCGGTAGCTTCAGGCGTTTTCGCAATAAGTTAACAATAACATTCAATTGTCTTGCACTACACACGAAATTCTGGAATACAGTTCTCTCATGTACTTTAGGAGACGTGAAAAAACTCTGCAATTACTTAAGAAACACAAAATAGGAAAAAGAACAAACAAACGACCGAGTGATTGAGGACACCACGTGACTTGACTGAAGTGACCGAACCTCTCACCTTTCCGAAGAGCCGATTTGTGCCGATGTACTTTTGTTAAGAAAATAATCTTAGCTTCAAAGCCTACCTTATCTCAACTAACTTTTTAAAAAAAAACGAACTCAGGTTCTTTATAATCTTCCGGCGACAAAACTCAGAATCGAACATGGCGTTTGCATGGCAAAATTGGCCCTTTTGGAAGATGTGCGCATCTGTTCAAAAAGGAAAAAGCCGATAGTTATCTGAATAATGATCTTTCTTCATACGTATGAAACTGACGGGTTTTTATTCTTTGTTTCTTAATAAATGATATACAGGGTGGCCCGCAACTGTCACGGAAAAAGTAATAACTTCGCGGCAAAAGAAAAAGACTCACGGCAAAAGGAAGAACCTCACGGCAAAAAGAAAAGGACTCACGGAAAACGAAAAAACCTCATTGCAAAAAAAAAAAGAAAAAACTGACGTAGGCGCATAGCAGCGGTTCCTCACTTCAAACTAAAATTTACAGAACATGCACAATAAAATGCCTCTCTGCTCCGTGAGGTTATTTCTTTTACAGTGAGTCTTTTACTTTTGACCTGAGGTTATTCTTTTGGCCGTGAGGTTTTTTTTCTTTTGCCGTGAGTCTTTTTCTTTTTGCCGTGAGGTTTTTTCTTTTTGCCGTGGGTCTTTTTTCTTTTGCCGTAAGTTTTTTTTGTATTTTGCCGTAAGTTTTTTTTTTTATTTTGCCGTAAGTTTTTTTTTTATTTTGCCGTTCGTTCCCCATTCAAAATTCCCCTTTCCTCGTACTCTATTCTTCATTACCTTTCAACTGTTCCCCGTTCCTTGTCTCCAGTTCACTGTTCTCTACTTCACGTTTTCTGTTCCACACTTCACGTTTTCTGTTCCACGTCCTCTCACTGCACGAAAAAACGGATTTAAACAGGTTTGCGACAGAAGTAAATATGATGCAAATTTAGCCTTCTAAATTTGACCAAAATTATCACCAGAAGTAATTATGATGCAAACACAGATGTTTATTCCGTTGAAATTGCGTGCAAATACGACGTAAACCTGAAATCTACTTTACATTTGCTTCGTATTTGATACCTCCGCAAATCAACAAATCCGGTGTACATTTACTCCAGATTTGCTCTCTGTGGAAAAATAATGTTTGCTTTCTGCAAAAATCTAAGCAAACATGTTGCAAATCTATATGTATGCATCACTGTTTTCCAACGTTTACCCAAACTACATCCAAAAACTTTCGCGTGCGTTTTACTCATGTAACATGTGCAAATATTTACTTTTGGACAAAATTTGCATTTCTTCCAAATGACCAGATTTGCGAGTGTTTTCTCACATTTGCTTTCGGTTTTCTGATAGTATTCGTTCTGATGAGGGATGAACGTTCGAAACGCCATCTTTTTGAGGTGACAATGTCAACCTAGTTGACTAAACAATTTTCCAACTTCCACTCCGCAACCGACACAGCATCAGTCCACTTTAAAGGAAAACTAACCCCTTAACAAATTTTGACCATGAACTGAGGCATTTCGAAGGCAATAAAAAAGGAAAAAAGGGTCATCTAAAGTGTGTATAATGAACACAAGTCATGGGGTGGATAAAGATCCCCCCTGAAAGCATAAACTTTATTTCCAAAAGAATTTGGAATTAACACTAATTTACATCAGTTCAATTATACCATATCGTAGAAAATACAGTCAATCTGAGTACAGATCGACTAGTTGACGGTTTTTTAAAGAATCGGTTTGAGCAATATCACCGCCAAATTTTTTCCACTGACGTTTCTTAGTCTTGTCTTGTATTTTCTTTAAAAAACGCTGCATTACAATGAAAAAGAGTGACACTGGGTAAACCATTCACACCTGATCTGTACTCCACCCAGGATGGCCACCCCTCCTGGTTCCCCTTAGTTCCTAGTGACTGGGGGATATGGGCCTCACCCCCAGAGACTACCAGGACTCCTGTCCAGGGTGGCTACCCCCAGTACCACTCGATCTTATCTCCCCCCAGGAGGGCTTCTTTCCTGGTCCCCTTACCCCTAGATTTAAGCACTTCCCTGCCACCAGAATTTTTCCCATTACCTATTGTGTGTTTTCTGTGTGGTACCTGGCATAGAGCCTTTATGCAAAAACACTGCCAATTGGAAGAGATTATTAACTCACTTATTAAAAAATAATAACTACAGTGTTCATGTAGTGCTACTGTTGCCATGGCCTAAATCTTAAAAGAAGAAAGAAAATCATAAGAGCACAACATGCTGAATCCTTTGTCAAAAGTCTCCCAATCTAAACCAAAACTGATCCCAATACAAGAAAGTTATCTACTTTGTGAGTGCTTATACACTAGGGATTCACCATCAGGTCTTGACACCTCATTTCACTGCCATTTTAAATAAGTAAAGCGATGTTCAGCAGTGATTAAAAGCAATAGAAACAGATCCACTCTCCATCATGTATTTTGGGATCCAGAGCTTCTCTTTCAAATGACCCACAGGGGAATGATATTTACTGCAGAAATAACACGGTCCATAACCAAAACTTGTTGCCCATTATTTGTATTCACTACAAAGTTTGCTTTGGCTAACTTAACAGATGAAACATCTGTCCTGTCCCGTTTCCGGTGTGCTGCCTAAAGATGAAAACATCTGGGCAACTACAAGCTTCCACCTACTCTGCAGTGAATTCACACTTGTGAAATTTAAGTGATTGAACAATGTTGAGTTTAGCCTTTGGTATTTACCTTTCTAATCATGATGATTTCATACAGTTAGTCTGGAAAAATTAATACCTCCGCCAATCATTGAATTTACCTTACAAGGGAAGCTTCCACTAACTTAACAGATGAAACATCTGTCCTGTCCCGTTTCCGGTGCGCTGCCTAAAGATGAAAACATCTGGGCAACTACAAGCTTCCACCTACTCTGTAAGGAAAGCCGAATTAAAGGTAAATATTTCACCATCACTTTTCTGTAGTTCCAAGCTTGCAAAGGAGGTCATTTGAAAAAAGAAACCCTGGTAGTATGACCAGAAACAGTGGTTTTGGCTTTCAATTGAGCCTGAAGTAAATAACAATTCTCCCACAGAATGTGAAATCCTTACTTGTGCAGTAAAATATGTCATACAATAGTCAAATCCACATTATAAATTTAAATTTATAGCCAGGTCATTTTAAAAACAGAAGAAAAATAACCTAAGATCGGACGGAGTGGACTTGGCTTTCAGTCCACCTAGAGCAAAACTTCAGTAACTTATCAGTAATTTTATTAGAAAGCTATTTTTTTAAAATAAAGGTCACAATATTAACATCATTAAAACACTTTTACCCTTTAAGCCCCAATACCTGAATACACAATTTGCCAAATAATCTCCATGCATTAGTCGAGAGAATTAATTTGTTGAAAGATGAAACCCTTCTCCTTGTGGTGTTTATTTGGTTGTCATAATCTTTTCCTTTAATGAAGTAATGATGTTGTGAGGGGAAAACTGTTTTGGGTGACTCTTGGGACTTAAAGGGTTTGTAGCCCTGCCACAGTGTCAGTTTTTTAGTTAGGGGAGATATGACAACCAATAGAGAGAAGGAGTATGATGTCACTTTACCATGGTAGCAACATTTCTGGATCACAACAGTGGGGAGCTTAAGCAACAACCACAGCGACGGCAACGAATGGCAAAAAAGAAATCAGTTTATTATATAAACACAAATGAAATACTAGGTGAGCTTTCTTGCAAAAACTTGTTATCTTCACAGGTGGAAATAACATGTTATCCTCACATGTGAAAATATCACCTTTGCTATGGCTAGATAATAAATCGTGCCTTTCACACCAAAAAACTGTTAAAGTGAAATGGTTTGGTATTTCATTGGTGTTTACATAATAAATAGAACATTACATGGCTGCTTGGACATACGGAATTTCTCTTCTCGTTCAACACTTGAAGAGAAATTTCTTATCTCCGTGCGGCCATGTAATATCCTCTAGCAAAACAACAACTTTGCAAGTGCATCACATTTTTCTGTACATTTCTTATCCATCGTTGCAAGTCTGCAGCTTGAAACTTCCTAATTTCACGTAACTGGTTTATGGAGTTGGTGAACACAGCACAAAAATTTTCTTTTTCTTTTTCTAAAGTCAGATAAGGTCCTTTTGGATTCAACCCCAGAAAATAATTTCGCCACGATTTTACAAATTAAAAGAAACTGAATAAGATCGATAAGTTTGAAACAGTGTGAATTCACTTTTTAAGTGACCTTTTCACTTTGTTGTCATCAACAAATCTGACATAACGACTTCTCCTCTCCATTTAATATCAAGAACCTAATCATGATGACAGAGACTTGACACTGACCAAGAGGTGATCCAAAGAAGCCCTAGCATTTGGGTCATTCTTTAAGCTGCATTCACTAAGGGAGAGAAGTGGCTTGCAACCAATCTTGGTTGCAATCTGCCTTAACAGTTGGCCAAGGGCATATACATCACTTGCATGAGATGGAGGGTGGGTTCCTGCAACAACTTCAGGGGCAACATGTGTGTACTTCTGTTTGTATGTCTCTTGTTCTTGTTTGGACAAAACTTTTCTACTGGCTTCCTGTTTTCTAATGCACTTTCCAAAATCAATGATTACTGGCACAAACAGTGTATTTTTGTATGTAAGCAAGATGTTATCACCTTTTATATCCTGATGAATCAGTCCAGAGTTGTGCAACACTTTGAGTGCTTCTAGAAGTTGCAAAATGACATCAAACCACTCTTGATTTTTTAAAACCAAGGTACGGCTATGTAACGTCCTGTGAAGAGTGTATGCTTTGCCTTCCACATTGCAAAACTGAAGTACTAACAGGTAAGGTTTGCTTTGTACACAAACACCATAAACGTAGGGAAAACATGGGTGATCCAACTGTTTCATCAGTGATGCTTCTTTGATAACACTGGACTCTGATGACAGGTGTGTGTTAAATTGTTTAACAGCAACTGAAATCCCTCTGTAATTCATTTTATAACAACGTCCAAAGACACCACATCCCAGTAACAGAGGTTGGTCAGTAGAACCACTTGGATCTTTCACATGACTGAGATGACTTCTCTTTACATGTGACACCGGTTGATCTGCAGAAACTGGGGCATCTTTATGTGCCTGTTTCTCATTCTCCATAGTGTTTGATTTATCCATTTTGCTAGTCTGAAAAAAATTAATACCATTCTTGCCAATTATGAAATCTGATTGGTTCTCAGTAGCCCTTACATTTTTTAATTGCTTAATTTTGCTGACGCACCCATTTCACCCTCCCCTCTAGATCCGCTCCTGATCTAGTATAAACAAGAACGCGGTAAATCGCGTCCTAGGGCTTTGAAATTTCAAAGTTTTCTGGGGAAGCATACCACAGACTTTTCCAAAAGGAGGGGACTAGCGGAACCTTGTTGTTACAGTCGGTTACTGTATTTAAACCTGCTGGGGCCCGTTTCTCGAAATTCCCAATAATTAACGGGCCCGTAAAGCTGTTGTTGTTTACATGCAAGGTAGAGGTTTCAATAGTTTTGCATCTAACATGATAAAAATATCAGTTAATGAAACAGAATGGAGTAGTTTACTAGCCAGAACCCGCGTTCTGATTCTTTATATTTCGATTTGAAAATTTGATTTCGGGCCCGAAACGTTACCGGGGCTTTCGAGAAACGGGCCCCTGGCTACTTCAATTAGTAATGAATAAATAGATGTGAGATATTTGCAGAAGCGGCAGATGTTAAAAGTCTTAACCCTTCACTGTAAACATTAGATGATATTTAACGGACTACGAAAAATTACATCAAATGGCGTTCCTACCCGTTCACGAAGATGTAGAGCATGCCATTTAGCGTAATACTTCCTCGCAAGATGGAGCAATCTTTCATTCTTCGCTACGGTCATCGCTCGCTCATCTTCAAGTGCTAACAGAGCTTTTCTTCTTTTATCTTCTTTGTTCGCCGCTCTAGCCTTTCTCTTTCGCTTTCTTCTGTCGTTCTGCATTGCTGCTCTTTCTTTAGGGGTATTCTTTCTCCAAGAAAATGGCTGGTTTGTCTTCATAATATTTATACGATGCTTATGACTGCCGTCCATATTTCCCGCCTCTGAGCCATTTCCCGCGTAAAATTGGGTCAGCAATGATGCTCAATTAGATAATTATGTCATTTATGATACGCGAAATCTCCATAAGGGGTGAAACTTTGGCTTGGTGGGGTTGATACCTTTTAGGGAATGTAATCGTTCATCAACGACTTAATTTGTCCAACAATTCCAACATTTGACATATTTTACTCTGTAATACAGTAGCTCTTACACATTTCAAGGGGCCAGGATGTGTTCTTTAATTTATATTAAGTTTTGCACAGATTTTTACATGATAGAAGAAATTATGTGTGCACTAAAACTGGTCTGAAAAAAGATTATGCATAGGTTTTATGTCAAGCCTGTGCATTAATAATCAAGTTATAAGAAAATAGTTGAAGGGTAGGGTGACTCCTGATGTAATTTTAATAAATTCATTTGATCCTGTTAGCCCTTTAACCAAACAAAAAATGACTAGTTTCCAAACCCTGGGCCTTTTAAAATACTTCAAAAAGTTGAATTCCAGCCCTTTCAAATACCTGAAGCCTGAAAAATGGTACCCCTAAGCAGATCCTCCAATTGTGTATAAAGCAGATATCGTTCATTTCTCCTCCGTCTGTTCCAGTCCTTTATCAGAGGCAATTGGAGTATTGTTCTGGCACCCATCCACAATGCACGGAGTACATGCCACCCTTTTTCAGTTAAAATGTATGTGGGTTTATTTCATTCTTGACTGAAAATAGATTAATATGAGCAGGGTATTTTTTTTACCAAGATCACCTAATTGGATTTGAGTAAGATAGAAGCAAGCTAGGTTTCAAGAACTGAAAATCGTTCCAAACCCACAATTTAGCCACATCATCCCACATGTACATGGTTTTACATACAAATCCTTGTAATTTCGAAATTTTCAAAACTGTCATGAAATAATACCAAAAGCATTACAGGGCTCAAATATCCTTTTAATTCATAACAGGCAATTTGAGCCCTTAAATGTGTAAGGAAAGGATTAAACGACAGTTTAAAAAATTTTAGAACTTACAAGGATTTGTATCAAAAACCATGCAAGAGTGACTGAGTGGCAAAAGTTGTTTTTCTCATACAAATACTTCTAACTTTGAGTGGCCGTTGCACTCACTACTTTTGAAATATATGACTGAAAATTCTCAGGCTACCTAATTTTAATATGCTTTTCAGCTTGTGCTAACAAAATTATTTAAAAAAGAACTGTTTTTGTGTTTACCAAAGGTTGATCATGTGATCACAGTTATGTAAAGACCCTATTGTGGCCTTTTTCAACCATACTATTTATGAATGAATGTAAACAGGCCAGGCAACTATAAACTATCCTTCCTGAAATGACCAACTGTTTCAAAATATTATTGTTACCCTTAAAGCTGTTTTTCGCTAACAACAGAGTCACAGTCAGAGTCGTAATCAGAAGTGTGAAAACAGCATTTTAATTCCACTTACGACTCCATCACTTACCAACTAGTGAAAACCCAATTGCAAGCAGAAGCAGAATTAAACTCATCACAATGCCTTTGAATGGATTGTTTTTTCACCAGATCGAGTCTTACACGATGTATGACTCTGATTATGACTCCAATTTTTGATTGTCACTGAGTCATAAGTGCTCTTACTCGCCTATAAAAGTTTTTAAAAACTAAAGTTAAAAATACATTAATCATAAAAAGTTTATTTATAATGGTTCAAAAAGTGGAGTCCTTTTCCACAAATGAAATTTAGCCACAAAATAGAAACACAGTCTTTGTTCAAAGGAG